>NC_091749.1:33772329-34022329 GCF_043380555.1 Nothobranchius furzeri
CTACTTTAATATTATTAAATTAGAGTTTTTCATGCTACAATAAAAGATAAACTGTGTTGCCATGGATATGTTTGTGTCATTCGTGTTCATCAGTAAAGTTGTGTGTATGCTGTGTGTGTAAAAATGTGCGTTTGTGTCAGAGAGATGGACAGGCGGAGTTACTTTGTAAGCTGTTCAGCGGTGTGTACACACAGTTAATTCCTCTGACAGATTTGCACACACACACACACACACACACACACACACACACACACACACACACACACACACACACACACACATGCTCAGAATGGTCCCTCCTGCTTTTGTCAGCATTATATTGATGGAGGGATGGGGGAGGATGTGAAAGCTGAGGATGAGAGAGAGATGGATGACTGTAAAAGACAAGAGAATATGAAGTATGATGGTGAAAGTAGATGTTTTTTTCACCCCCAAATATTCATCAGAATTAAAGGTTATCTCTTTATCACTTGAGCAGTACTCTTGACTCTAGGAGGCGTGAAAAAGACTTGGCCCCAGTAGAGTTTGTAGTGTGTTCACGCACGCACACACACACACACACACACAGTCCTTAACTCTGCCCTGGTGGAACTAGAAGTGGGTAATTAAAATGTAAATATTGATATTTTATTATTTGAAATGGCTCCACTGCAATGCTCTTAATGTCACTCCATCTGTCGTCTCCGCGGAGGCTCTGGGTTGCCCTCGACGACCTCCACGACCAGCTGCCCCCCACCCGAGCAACCCCACAACGACAACAGCTACGGCACTAGACAAGCAGCTCTCTGTTGAGGCTATTTCATTTTGGGTCTAATTAAGTGTTAAATATTAGCACTCACAACCAGGGAGACAGCACACACCACACGCATGCACACAGAAGATACCACACACACACACACACACTACGCCTCTTTGCTTTAGTCTCTGTCTTTCACATGCACACACACACACACACACACACACACACACACACACACACACACACACTCAAAGAGCTACAGCAATGGGAAGATTTTAAGTGTTAATCTTGCAGTGCTGCTGATGGTGTCTAATGTATGCAATTAACAGTCAGCCAGGGCTGAGGGTTTGGTAATTAGCTGGCTGTTCACACTGATTAGAGGCTACCGCAGCCCTATGACTGCTCTGCTCTCCCCCAGGCCGCACAGAGAAAAGGGGGTTGTGGTGGAAAGGGGGCGTAAAGGAGGGGGGAAGGGAGCAAAGAGGAAAGAAGATGTTTTAACCAACAATCTTAGGGCAGTTGAAGGCACAGTTATGATTCTGTCGTATGACGATTGTTAAAGTCAATGCTTTGCTGTCTTAACTTCATCAGCATGGAACAATACTAAATGATGACACACAACCCCATTATTAAAGATTATTAACTAGGATCATGTGAATTTCCTCAGTTTCATGCTGAGTTCAGCTGCAGGTTTCGCGCACTAAAGGAGTTCTTATTTTACACATTTGACACAGATTGGCCAATGATGTAGTTTTGATGTCTTAATAAATCGCTCATGTTTTAAACTTTAATCTAATGCTTCTAGTTAGTCACTGACATTCTAGACGGGTCTTTTATCATCCCATCCCTCAGTGAAGGAACGTTCCCAACACCTGGATGACTCCTTTGTGTTGGTAGTTGGTGCAAAAACAGCAAATCTGGACACCAGAGCTGTACCAGGACTAGCAGTGGAGCCCAGGGCTCGACACACGTGAGGCGACAAACGACCGCGATCAGCGAAATTCAACGTTGTCGCTTTTATCACCTGACACACGGGAGGCGACCCGCGGCCAGCGGCAAAGCCGTCTACGTGTTCTGTTCCATGGCGAAATTGAAACTTCCATTGTTTTGCTTGGCTGTGTCAGGTTGGAGGGAATTAAGGTTATTTAAGCGGTTCAGAGTTAAAAAAGTGGTAGATATGATGTTTCACAAGGTGCTGCTAGAGTTATGTGAAATCTTACTTCTGATTTCACTATATAAAACATAATAATAATCAACTTCTACTCCATGTTTGCTCGGAGATGTGCGGAGCATCCTGTCCGCTCATTGGCCAGTGAATGAAACCTCCGTTGATTGGTCCTCGTCCGAGCGACAGCGATGAAACGTTGAAAATATTTCAACTTTCTGGGATCGCGTCGCTGGGTCGCCTGTGCACGACACATGCACTAGTGCTAAATTTCACACGCACGTTTTTTGCATTTCGCTTAGTAGGAGGGAGACCCGCGATTATCGCTTTGTCGTGCATGTCTCATTGAAAATGAATGGAGAGGCGATGTCCGTGGAGGCGACATCGCTAATTAGGAAAAAGGTCATAGCTGAGTTTGATCTCGGTCTGTGATTTGTGAGTTTTAGTAGATCCACGGATCGCTGTTTGATGACAACAGTAACATTACATACTAAAACCTCTACTGATGAAAAGTTTCTGAAGCAGCCATGTTGTGTTTCAGGATGAGACTCAGTTTGCAGTTGGGATGTGGTGTTGGAAGTCACGCCTACTCACAATCGTGGTGTTCGTTCATGCGTCAACAAATTAGAAACGGTAATATTTCAACATACAGCAGCAAGAGTCAACCCCTGAAACAAATCATGTGATCTGTGTGTATAACTCATTTGTTTACATTTAAAAACTTGCGTTGAAACCACCCACTAGGGGGCGTTTAGTTTGCTTTGACTTCTGTCTCTTTTCATACTATGCAACTTATTATTTTTATTTTTATATTTATTTTTCTATTATGCTCTGTTCTTAGAAAGTAAATTAGTAAATATAGTAACTGTGTATACTGTATTTGTGTTTTAAAGTAGTTTACTGAGCTAAGGGATAATGTGAATTGGACTCGTCTACCAACTTAGTGCGTTATGATAGTTGTGCACGTACTTCTGCAAAAGTCTTTAAAGCAGAAGTCTGGAGTTGCATTTTATTTGATGGCACCATCTTGAGTTTTAAATTGTATTACACTTCATACCATTCTACCTACTTCAATGTTTACGCCTCTCATTCATGAACATGCTCCTCTAGCCGGCCAACAGAGCTAAAACGCATTGTGCCACAATTATTATAATCCTGTTGTGCTGTTCATTAGACTTCCTCGCCCATGAGAAATGTTGCCAACTGTGCATTTGTCTAGGTACGTCCTCAAACGCCTGCCCACGCTCTGTGATTGTGACATAAGTAAGAGGATGTGTAACTCTATTGGCTAATGCAGAGCGCAATCAAAATGGCATGGGGCTCTATGGGATAGGGGTGGGCTTAGCAAAGCAAGACTGTCACTTTTATGGATTTCTAAAAAATCATATATAATTCCAGAAAGGGGGAAGACTTGCAGCATAAAAGATGTGTTGCTGAGCTACCCAGTCCTCATTATCATAATCCGTGGGAGTGTCTAGTCAACATTCCCAATTCTTTCTGAATCTAGATCTCTGAACTAAATTCTGTTAACCTAAAGGTTTGTTGAAAATTCTTAAAATCCTGAGATGTTGATCTTTCTTGAACTGTAACCATGGATATATTTCATCACAAACTCCAGCGAGCTGTAATTCTTCCCTTTCAGTCAGAATGATGACGTTGTGTTTGGGTGTGAGTGTAGAGACACGTGCAGTTGGAGAATGAGAACAGAAAAGGTCACAGGTCAAAGTATTTTAGCAGCGATGGGTGTATTTTGTATCTCTTGCACTTTCATGACGTATCGACCCCAAGCACAAGGTGTATCATCTCAGTGGCTACATTACAAATTAGTGGGTGTTGGAGTGTGTGTGTATGCGCACGCGCGTCTTTAAGCTCTTTTACATTAACTGGTTCTTGGGTAGATTTGTTTCCATCTCGTTGCGCATCTCTGTTTAATTGGGTCAACTGGTGTGTGTGTGTGTGTGTGTTTGTGTGTGTGTGTGTGTGTGTGTGTGTGTGTGTGTGTGTGTGTGTGTGTGTGTGTGTGTGTGTGTGTGTGTGTGTGTGTGTGTGTGTGTGTGTGTGTTGTTTCTGCCTGGCCAAAGCCAACAGAGGGGGTCCATGTTCATTTTGGCCATCGTCTGGCTGTATGGTACCAAACAGTGTGAGATGCACACACACGCTCAAACACAATGCACCACATGGAAGCACTTGCATTGCACAGTGTGATACAATATGCACACGTTTAAAAAAACACACATATAATAAGTGAGCGCATGGGAGCCACGTACAGCAGAGCAGTGAACATAGATACTAAAAACACTCATACACACGGGGCAGCAATGTGCTGGTAGCTGTTGGAAACTTCACGTGTCTTCATGCAATCTCTGTCTCAGCGGGTGAGTAGGCTTAAATCTGTCCCCTGCAGAACACAATGCATGCACATGCTGAACACAGACAAATCCACGGTTCTCATCTGTTGAGTTTCGACAAAACAAAACAATCAAAACTCCTCATGTCTTCTTTAAACAAACCTAGATACATAAAGATGGGATGTGTTGGGATAAGATCGCTTCGCTAAATCTGTTAGTTTTTGCAGAAAAAGGTAAAATCATCAGTAGTATTCTACCAGTACTGTATTGAGAAAAATACTACTAAATGTGTTCATCTAATGAACTAGCTTCTGCTCTTGGTACTTTGCCTGCAACAGAACCCGTGTTCAGATCCTTTATTTGCTAGAGGTGTTTCAGCTCATCACACTGTCATAGCACTGTTGCATGTTGTCTAGAGAAATAACACATCCTTGTTTAGTTTTGTTTTTTCTTGTGTATGAGCTTTAGGCCACGATGCACTATCACACCACGTTTTATTAAGTAACTCCCTGGATCTTCTCAGTGCATCAGGAGTTTTACTGTTGTGTACCATTCCAGCTACAGGCTTTAAAGCTGCCTCAAACTTTAAAGCAGACAGGCTTTGATAGAAGTGTGAATCACTGCTGTCTCATTGCTCAGACAGTCTGAAAAGTTTTTTGTTAAATATGTCCCATGGCTGTGGTCAAGTAAAGCAGAGAGCGGGACTTCCAAAAGAGATGCTCAGCTGTTACAAGTCTGTTGGGGGAAGGCTGCGACTAATTTTGTACCTTAATGCATCCTCAAGTGTGTTGTGATCCTGCTGCTAGTGGCTGCGTTGTCGTGGTTATACAACTCAGTTGAAAGGAATCTAGTCAGCATTTACCTTTATGTTATTCAATTACAAAGGCTAGCTGCTAAAACCTTTTTCACTCTTCTAATAAAAAAATAATCCTTTTCAAGGTTCATAATACACAAACACCTCTATTTAATCTAAACTGCAATCTCACACTGGGATTAAGTCAGTCATTGGCGCATTCGCATCAGATGGAGCCCAGTGGCACTGGTTTGACCTGCTTCTGTGCTGGCAGTTCACTGATGACGTGCACACGTTTTAGTAAAACCCATAACTTCCTGTACAAGGGGTAAACATGTTGACACAAAACATTTTAAAGAATTAAAAAATGTAATACTTCATTTATAATATGTAATTGGATTAAATCTGAATGGGTACAGTTACCTATTTATATTTGATTTGTCCTAATAAGAAAAAAAAAAGCCCAAAAATTCACCAGCTGGATTCCTGAATGTGGAGACTGGTCGTGTGTTTCTAACTGTCACCAGTTTTCACGCATTCTAGCTACACACATGCAGAAACACGGTGTACCTTCTTGGATTCTTGGAATCACATACCTGTACACATTTCTGTATAAATGTACAAGAAAAGACACACACACACACACCCTCATAAGCATCAATCGCTTCTCACTGGTTCCCATTTGCCCTGTAACCACACAAAACAAATATAGGGCTCCTAGATATGTGCGTTTGTGTGCATCTGTGAAGCAACTGGAGCATGAGAGAGGGCTATCCTGTAGGTGTGTGTGTGTGTGTGTGTCTGAGCCAGACTGTTGTGCGGTCTCGGGTGTAAACGTGCAGTCAGGACTCATTTGGCAGACAAACAGGCCGCAGGGTGGCTGGGGAGTCGACGTGTTTCTGTGTGTGTGTGTGGGGGGGGGGGGGGGGGGGTATCTAATAGAGAAAAGTGAAAAGAAAAGAGAGAGCCCAGAAGAACAAACTGCAGAGGTTAAGTTTGCATGGCTGAACCTTAGCCTCTTTCTGTCAGGAAAGCCAGTGCACACATCGTTTCTTTAGGCCCCTTCATAGGTGTTGTAGCAGATCGTTCTGTTTTCGAAATTACACTGAAACTCAAGCATTAATGTGAAGTTCATGACACAGTTACTTGACCTCAATTCGAGTATTTTAGTTCAGAAACAAAACTTTAAACCTAAAGCATCCATCCATCTATTAGTGTCTGCTTATTCGGAGTTGGGATGCGTGAGCCGCAGCCTAAGCAGAGAGGTCCAGACTTCCCTCTCCCGAGCCACTTGGGCCAGCTCCTCCAGGGGAATCCCTAGGCGTTCCCTGGCCAGGCGAGAGACAGAGCCCCTCCAGCGTGTTCTGGGTCTTCCTTTAGGTCTCCTCCTAGTTGGATGTGCCTGGAAAACCTCATCAGGGAGGCGATGTGGAGAAGCAGCTAATCTACTCCGAGCCCCTCCCGGATGACAGAGCTCCTCACCCTGTCTCTAAGGGAGAACCCAGACGCCCTGCAGAAAAAGCTCGCTTTAGATGCTTGTATCTGTGATCTCTTTCTTTCGGTCACTACCAAAAGCTTGTGACCATAGGTGAGGGTTGGAACGTAGATCGATCAGTAAATCAAGAGTTTCTGTGTCATGAACATTGTGCCGGACTGTTGTGGAAAACCTAAAACTTGATCCTTCCAAAAGTTTAAGTCTGTTCATGACTTCTTAAATGTTTCCAGACTATTGTTTCGTACACATTTGAAACCTGCACTGCTAGTCAGGCACCCAAGACAACAAATTTGCACAGCGTAACGCAAACAACACACTCGTACTTCCTCACTTTGTGTGAGATGTCTTATCAACAATGAGCAGAAAGGAAATGTGATTAGAGCCAAATCAGGAACCTTCTTTTGTCAAGTGAAATCACAGGTATGAAAGAAAGGTCTCCGCCCCTCCCCACCTCCAGCATCACCTCTTCTTCTTCCACCTCTCCTCCCTTTACTTTCATCTCTTCTCCACCTCTCCATCAATACCCCTCTCTCTCTCCATCATCAGCACTAAATTCCCATTGATGTTTCTTTTCTTCTGTTGTATCGATCGCTTCATGAGAAGGAGGGGAGGAGGGGGGAGCGAAGAAGGGAGAGATGGTGTTATCTGTTAATTAATTTGTCCTGAAGCCGGCCGCCTATTAATCAGACAGATAAGAGGCATTGGATGGCTGAACGGCACAGACAGACTGGTGGGGAGGGGAGAGGGGGTGGTACACACACACACACACACACACACACACACACACACACACACACACCGATGGAGTTACACATGCAGATACTTATGAAAATATGTATGGGAATGCATACAGGCAAACAGTGATAAAAGACAAGCCAGCCATTTAAATGCAACAGTGGTGTTTTTTAACGTTCAGATGCAAAATGTAAATACGTACTTGTTTTTAGAATTACACAAAATGCTTTCACACACACACACACACACACACACACACACACACACACGCACGCACGCACACACACACACACACACACACACACACACACACACACATAAACCTCAAAATGATAAAAAACCATTGATGTGCCTCAATAAAAACCGCTGCAGTTCAGCTCAATAAATTAATTAGGGTTTTAATTATTGGTGTTTTCTCTCTCTCTCTCTCTCTCTGTGTGTGTGTGTGTGTGTGTGTGTGTGTGTGTGTGTGTGTGTGTGTGTGTGTGTGTGTGTGTAAACATGTGTGCACTTGGTTTGTAATTAGATGGGAAGGCGTTTATCGATGATGGTGAATATCCTCTTATTAATAACGAGCTTCATATGCAGACTTTTTGATGACGTTAACAGTTTTTGTTTTGACTTTGTTCAGATGTGTTCTGGACAAGCCTGTGGTGCTCGTGGTTCACTTTTTAAGCCTTTATTTTGCATTAATATACCTACACTAAGAAATTGAGGAATTCAATTGTGTGTGTGTGTGTGTGTGTGTGTGTGTGTGTGTGTGTGTGTGTGTGTGTGTGTGTGTGTGTGTGTGTGTGTGTGTGTGTGTGTGTGTGTGTGTGTGTGTGTGTGTGTGTGTGTGTGTGTGTGTGTTAACCTCTGAGACAACCTCCTTCAAAGGGAACTGCCAGTTAGAGCGCTGAAAACACCCATGGAGGAGTTAAAACACACAACCAGTGACACTATTAAATGATATTAACCCCTCACACATGCCCTCCTCTCTTCACTAGACCTTGGGGCTGAACAGATTCAATAAGAGCTTGCGTGATCATTTTAAACATGCCAGCTCATATTTCCTGAGCCCAAAATGAGTGAGAAGGCACTAAAGACCCCCTAAAGATATCTGCTCTTTGTGTGCATGCGTGGGTGTACAAAAACCCCCTTAAGAAACGTACCTCTAATCCCTTCTGATGATTTCATTAGGAAGACGAAGGTACTTCCAGTTGGCAACAATACTGCTTCCTTCACAGAGCCATGTGTGTATCATTCATACACATTTGGATGTATTCCAGCCTACTCCTGTTCACATTTGTCCATGCACGCGCATGTTTGTATCTGTGTTTTATTTTAAGTGTCTTTGTTGGATGTTATAATAGTGAGTTGGCAGAAAGCTCATTGCAAGCAGCAATAGCTTGCAACCTGGACATAATGAGACGCCTGCCATTACCCATCAACACACAGTAAGATAGGAGCTTCTAATGTGCACCTGCACCCTCAAACTCATCATCACACATTCCCTCGTACACCTTGCATCTCAAGAGGAGGCCCATTGCAGCAGATGTTGTTGAACCAAGACCTTCTTTCTCATCTGCTTGCATTTCTTGGCAGGCTGCTCCTCTCAGATTCACATGAACACACAAACTGGGAGTCTGCAGCGAGGTCCAACAGGTGTGCCTGCGTGGCCTACTGTCTGTGCACTCACAGAAAACACACATACGCAGACAGGCGTGTGTGAACGGACAGGTGTGTGAGGAGCAGACAGCTGTGAGGAGAGGTGCGAGTGGGCAGGTGTTCCATTAAAGAGCCAGAGAATGAAGCGTAGACGATAAGTGAGAGACTTAAGGACGTGAAAAAACAGGAAGCAATCAAATCACAGCTGGGAAAGCAGGTTGGCCTGAACAGACGGGACATTCAGGTCAGGATGTATCAAGATGAAAAGAATCAGACAAACAAATGGCCAATCATAGACTGACACGAGCAGATAACAGGGCCAAGACTGACACTAAAGAAAACAGCGTTTTTGAGGCAACAGCAACAATTAGCATGTGTTTTTGAGCAGTGCTGCCACGATGGCCAGCATTGATCTGTGGAGGCTGTGGCAGGCGGAGATAAGACCTGCCATCCCCCAGGGAACAGCCCTGGGCAAAGGGGAGAGAGGAAGTCGAGGAGGAGGAGGAGGAGGGCTCATATGGATGGGGGAGTAAAGGAGACAGAGCAGAGTTGCTCTTCAATCTCTCACTAAATAAACTTTTCTACTATTTATTTTCTAACTTTTTTGTTTGGTTTTACTGTTGGCATCTATGTAGGTTCTACAAAATGCTCAAAATGTGTTATTTTTATATTAGTAACAAGGGGAAAAATCACTTCTTAACTCTGCTGCATTGTAGGTCAAGAAAACAAAAACATCTGTGCTCATTCAGTCCTCTTTCTTCACCAGGTTTCTCCACGCTTTCTTTAGCAGACCAGATGAGTCTACTTCAGAGTGCATGGATGGAGATATTAATTCTGCGCGTCGTGTACCGTTCACTGTCGTTTGAAGACAAGGTACGTGTTCCATCTCTGTTTTCCTGTTGTTATCAAATACACTGCTTTAAGTTTTCCAGGGTCACGCTCTCTGTGCTTTCCTCCAGCTGGTGTATGCGGAGGATTACATCATGGATGAGGACCAGTCCAAACTAGCTGGGCTCCTTGACCTGAACAACGCCATCCTTCAGCTGGTCAAGAAGTACAAAGCTGTAAAACTGGAGAAGGAGGAATTTGTCACCTTAAAGGCCATCGCCTTGGCAAACTCAGGTTAGACGTTGTTCTTGTCTGTTTGCACGTTAGACTGCTGGAAGAGAGTCAATCCCAGGAACCTTCAGTCCCACGAGGCTCATTTAAGCTGACACGTCAGTGAAGTGATTTCAGTAGTCTGCATGCAAACGCACTCTTATAGAAGATGCACATGTACTCATAACAATTATTTTTTTCCTTTTACAAGAATGAGTTAACTTTCCCAACTTCCACTGTAGACCCGCACGGTTGTCGTGTCATGCTACAGATGTAACATGCGCCTACACATATTTTTGTTTTATGCATGCGCCACTAGCATGCGGTTAAGCACAAACGTGCACAGATGTGTTCAGACTGAATTCCACCCCCAGACAAAGTGGCAATCCCTTTTAATAATTAGCATAGTTGTCTCTTCAGATGCCTGTTAAATAAAGTGAAATCATTAGAACTCTAAATCTGTCGATACAGCCCCGCCTCTGATGTGTCCAGCTGCATCGACAGCTGACTGACACACACACACACGCACACGCACACACACACCTTCTTCCTCTGATGACCCATCTTTTGAACTTTGTCTTGGAAGCTGGCCAGCTCTTCAGTACTCTTTAATTACAAGGGGAAAGCTGTCAATACGATGTGTTTAAAAAGGAGAATGCAGTGCAACAGCTTTCACAGAGGAGGTGGGGGGGCTTTAATGTCACCATCATCAACACACTCACAAACAAGCACAAAAACCAACATAGAAACTTAAAGTTGAACCATTTATTTCCTCTGATGTTGATATTATATTACGACTGTAGAAAATGAGTGGATTTTTAAACTTACTGTAGAAGTGATTTCATCACACTTAGTGCTCCATATGCAAATGCAGAAAATATTGATACTTTGTTATTCCCTGAGCTTTGTGTGACAATCAATGTGTGCGTGTACACGCATGCATGCACACAAAATATAAATTTAACAGTCAACATCATTTATTCTTTTTTTTAATTAAAAAGCCACATTTTGAAAATCGTGAAAAAAAATCCCCACAAAAAAGAGAATCCTCAAAAGAAAACATTTCGACAGGATCAACTGTATAAAAAACATCTTTACATAAAGTGACAAAGACATAAAATCTTCACTTCTTTAGCCAACGAAAATGGCTGAATTCCACATACAGTAAGAACTTTGTTTCATTGCCTCGGCTCTAACTGCTCTTCAAGACAACAGAATGCTAGCATTAGCATTTTGAAGGGCACTGACACTAATTAATTCACAGGATGCTAATCGTTTGCATTAATGAAGCCAAGCCTTAAGAAATGTTAGCAAACGTGCCCCACATGTAAAGAAAGCTAAACTGGCCATGGGAAACAGAAGGCACACGTGTGTGTTTGTGTATGTGCGCGCACGGTGGTGTGTGCAAGTTTCATGTTAACGTGTGTGCTTCAGCAGCCTGCTTGTGCTCATTAACGCCTGCTGGTTTACTTGTCAGTGTTCGGCGGGTCAAACAGGCAAAAGCCACGAACGGCAGCTTAGACGGCACGCTTTAAAATAACAAACAAAAGAATGCGATACTCGTTCAGCTTTAATCGGAGTGGAGGATTGTTTTTGCAAGAATATTCATATTAATTCTAGTGTGTTCCAACACAAGGGTGTTATTTTAACAAAAAGTACATTAAACAGACTAAAATGCATTTGCTGATCGTATCCAACAAGCAAAACCTAGTTCAACTGCTACATTTTTAAGGGGGAAAAATACAACAGAAGACCTCAAGCCAAAACTCTGAGGCCGAGCTTTCTATTGATCCTCCCAGATTTTAGCACACTGACCAGTCGGGTCCTGCATACTGATACATGCATTACACTCCGTAGATCCAAGTCTGTGCATTTGATTGTGTTGCTGGTGAATCTGTGTAAGTGTCTGTGTTGACTCATTTCATCTGTTTTATTTATTTTCATTTTGCACGTCTTACTTTCTGTGCAGAGGTTTGTTTACTTTTAGTCCTTTCTGAGCCTGAGAGAGCCTGCATGTTTGTCTGGACAGAGTTTCTGTTGGTACCAAATGACAACCTTAAAGTCTTAAAGAAAAGGTCCTTATAAGTGGAGTTAGAGTTTGTAAGAGTGTGCGGATGAGGCCATTGATAGTAGGCTTGTGATTATTATTTAACATGTATGTAATCATTGATTGGAGACATTGATCGGAGGTTGAGAGCTAAAGGCCAGCTCACATTAAGACATTGCCTCCCTAAGGGGCGATACGGAGCATTATTACTGAGAGACATTCTCATCCTTTACTGCCGTACATGCTGAAACACACCTAACGCCAACTCAGAGAGATTACAGATGTCTGCAGCCATGCACCTACACACACACGCACACACACACACACACACACACACACACACACACACACACACACACACACACACACACACACACACACACACACACACAAGAAAACACTATTAGGTGTTGCAGCGTCTCTTCATCATTCTAGGAGTCCATCTATTTTTTCTCCTCCCCCTCGTTTTTTCACCTGTCCATTCATCACACCCACACATGCACACTTTAAAGACAGAGGTAAGATGAGTGCCTGACTAGATTTAGTGATAAACCCCATTCCTGCCTTTAATTTTGTTTTTGTTTTTTATTCAAGTGTACAAAATCACAAATTTGAATGCTTTTTATTTAAATGCAAATGTGGTTACTTCTGCCGCAGACATCAAAATCAATAGAAAGTCAATAGAATTTACATTTATTGGATTTTCAACCTGAACATATGATTCGGTTGAGAATCTCTGCTTTGTTCTTGCTTGGATTTTAGATTAAGTTTGTTCAGTTCAAGCCACGGGCCCCTCCCAGACAAAATCAGCATGCTGTTGAGCAACACAGCAGCACATGCAGGCTCTGCTGCTCACTAAATCAGAACAAACTATGTTTAAAGTTTAAATCCAACCGTTTAGCAAAATCTCTTTATTTACAGTACAGTTTTATATTTGGGCATCAGTCAGTGCTGTTTATTTATTTAATTTTATTTTACTACTCTAACATGACGTTTCCTCTCTCTCACCAGACTCAATGCATATTGAGGATGTTGATGCAGTGCAGAAGCTCCAGGACGTGCTCCACGAGGCCCTGCAGGACTATGAGGCTTCCCAACACCAGGAGGATCCCCGCCGGGCGGGCAAGCTGCTCATGACCCTCCCCCTGCTCCGTCAGACCTCCACCAAGGCTGTGCAGCACTTCTACAGCATCAAGCAGGATGGAAAAGTCCCAATGCACAAACTCTTCTTGGAGCTGCTGGAAGCTAAGGTGTGAGGATAGGGAAGGAGAAGACACCAGTCTGAATCACCAGAGCTTCGTCTCAAACTTTGATCAACAACTTGAATGACCTCTTGCTCTTTCACATGCAAACACTCCTACACACACGCAGACAAACACACACGGTTTGCTTGGCTATTTTATCGCTCTATGACTAAAGAATCTATCTAGACCCAAAACCTGAACCCCAAGCCACTAGTTGACTAAAGGGCGTCCACTGCTCTCTGTTTTGGGGGAAATGTGTGGACAGCTGGACTTGACCCCTCCCCTTGGACCAACTGAACAAGACATTACGCACAGTGACTCGCATGTCCAGGTTGTGACAAAGACTTATGCATCGAGTAAAAATGAAGATGTTATTAATGACACACAATAATGAGGACACCTTTAAAAGATCAATAGAAAATTATGTTGTAGTTAAAAGACTGTAAGACTGCACTTGTGCCCCCCACCCCCACCCCCACCCATGTCACCAAAAAGAGTTTTTTTTTTGTGTTCAAGAAGAAAATGAATGAGGAACACTTGGAAAGTGTTCATGACATTTGTTGTACAGAGGAGTCCGGATGGATAGACGGGAAGAAAAGAAGAGATCCGCCCAGCCAAAGGATGGAATCATCCATTCAGAGGAGGCCTGCTACCTTTACTGTCACATCCCGATCTGTTTCTGGTTCTGAGTGGTTCTCAGTCCTGGGCCTGGCTCCCCGTTCTGACAGGCATTTACATTTTCTGTGGTTGTTGTGAAAGCCAGCCACGCTGAGAGCTTCTCAGACCAGGACTGGAAACAACCGCTTCAAACATTTTCTGGTGGTTCCTGAATTTCGTACCTTGTTTACAGATGGCCCTTCTGTTTCAGCTACAACTTTAACCGTCTGTTGAACTTGCCGAGGACAGACGTCTCCGGCCTCCTGGAATAGTATCGTAACAGTGTTTGTGCACTTGGTGAAGCTAAAAATTATTTAAATAAGGACAAATAAGACCTGAGGTGTGTTAGTTATCAGACAGTTTTTTTATAAATATACAAATTTGTAGAAGATGAAATCAAACTTTTGAAAATTCCCAAAAAGCTTAATAACTGTTCCCATTTTTCTGTGGAACTAACAGTCTTTCAGTCACTCCTCTTGTGTTTGGATGCTTGTTTGGAACATTTTTAGCTCATTCACAAACCGAGTCGCAGCTCTCCACACACCACTCTGCTCATGTGCCGTAAACAAAGGTCTGGCCCACTTCTACTCACCGTCCCGACAACAAAAAAACACTCTTTTGTCCTGTGGCGTTCACAACTTCCAGCTCATTTCTTGGGTCAGTGCAGAAATATCTTTGTGTCTCTTTCAGGGAATGAGCTTCACTCACATAGCCAAGTCCAAATCAGAAAGACAAGTTGTTGTTTTTTTCCCCTACTTTAGAAGTAATAACACTAATATTAGGGTTGTAAATAATTTTCATCTTGTATATGACATAACGCAACTCTGCTTTTCATCTTAAAACTCTCCTCTTAAAACTGAGGAAATCAACATGGCTTTTTTTTTCTATCAGCCTCGACACTTGCAGCAATTATCACATATATAAAACTAATGCATAATCAGTTCATCTTAGAACCTCTGAGCTATCAGGTTTGTTTGTTTTTTTTTTTTGCTTTGTTTTTATCAAATTTACTTTATAATGCTTGAAAGATGTGGTCTGAAACAAACATGCTGATACAGGAGTCACTGGTGAGGTTATTGTTTTCACTACTGAGTCCATTGAGGTCACATGACTCCCTGGCCCCTCCCTCTATTCAGCTCCTCGTTTATGTCGCTAGTGCTGATGACTCTAACCAGTTTCCAACACAGCTCACCTGGTTCGGTCACCTGTTGGCCTAGCAGCATGTTTGCTTCAGACCACACCTTCTAAGCCTCCGACTCCCAACCCACGTTTCAGAACTGAAGAAACTTCTTAAGATGAGAGGCGGATCAGCTAAACTTTAGTGAACTTGTCAAAAGTAAACGTGTAATCAGGGAACGCCAGGATTAGATGCGACTTCCATTTTCTTCCTAAAAGGGTTGATTTTGAGTAATTGGCTAATAGACTATTTACACTGTTCGTACTATTTATGTGAGTCTTTTATTTATCAAAAACACTGAGTCTAATTCAAGTGAGCCATATAAAGCCAACAGTAAATACCATGTTTTGCCCTTTTTGCATAAGGTGCTAGCCATATGATTTGGTGTTGGGACCATCTGATCTTAGCTTGGGAAGAAGCAAAATTGTGCAAGCAATAAGAAGTTTTTAGCTTCTTGTTAGCTCACCACCATAGACTGTATAGCGCTACAGGTTTTGCCAGTAAAAGTCATTCATACCGTGTTTTTCTTCCATCCATGACTGAATAGAACAATTTAGGTAAGATGTCCCTTTCCCAAATATATTAATGCTTTAAACACCAGCTGCCCTGTAAACATTAAAGAGCAAGTCACCCCCAAATATACATTTTTGGCTGATGAACTATATAAATGAGTGTCAAATTCTTGCTGTAGACGTGTGTAGTCAATAATTTGGCACTTTAATGCATCTTAATTAAAATTTAAATATTCTGCCGAAAACTGTCAGTGTTGCGCCGTCTTCAGGTCAAAACTCTGCACTGCATTTGACTTTAAATGTGCCACCGCTGTTGGCTAAGAGTACACTGTCACGTTAGTTGGTCCATTATGATGTCACAATGTCATTGTCAGCCTGTGTGTGTGTGTGTGTGTGTGTGCGTGTGCGTGCGTGCGTGCGTGCGTGTGTGTGTGTGTGTGTGTGTGTGTGTGTGTGTGTGTGTGTGTGTGTGTGTGTGTGTGTTAGTGGCTCTCAGGAAGTGGGAGTTTAGTAAGACTCTGGTAGGGGGTGAGTTGCTCTTTAAACACAGCACAGGTTTAACATTCTTATACAGTCTATGCTTGCTAACATCTTTTTTATTGAAATAATTTAAAGTTGAAATCTTAAAAATCATGTAGCGTTAAACATTTTGACAGTTTTACAGATGAGAGTGGAATTATATCAAATACTTGTTACCATTTGTTTTTGTATTTGCATTTTATCTATCTAGCAAATTTGCTCATTGTAATCATCATCCTTCATGTAAACCCAACTGTTAAGGTCTCTCAGATTAGGATTTTAAGATGTGATTTTAACTAAACTGTAGCTTTAACAGATTTTAAATGAAGATTCGACTTTTGTTAACTGTCTGCACATTTGCTCCTTTAAATCCACACAGCTTTTTTTTCTAGAAACAGGAAATGGAAAAGCTGAGCTGATAGAAAGTTGTGTTGCATTTTTCTGTTGGATGGAGAGACTTTTATCTCATTGACGAAACACGAACCGTCTGGCTGCTTCAGCTGGTAGAGTTGACGAAATCAACTAAGTGATTATTTTTTTATGGTTTGAGTATTTTTTGATGCCAAATAAGAATGCCAAAACAGGTTACCTTGACAACATCTACTGTAAAAGAGCTGAGGAGTGCAGCAGTGTAAGTGTAGTTGGCCTCTAACACCACACGTTCTGTATCAGTATTATTATGATTAAGGGTATTTTTTCTACCTTCTTTAACCCTGTATATTGTAAATTAAACAGATTGTAATTCTAACATACATTTTATTGTAAACAAATTCAAGAAAAGCAAAGAAAAAAATGTAGCTCAGCTTGTGTGTTTCATGTTTGCCGTTTATCTGTAAAGAAAAAATAGATTTTTCTTTTATTGGACAAGTTTATGTTTTGAAATCCTCTTTCGGTTTGAGTTTTCCTCCTCTGTTGGAACCTTTAAGGCGTTGCTGTGTGCTTTTGCTTGTGGTGATTACCGTCTCTGTGCCATGTGTTTCTCTTGTAGACAAACAGACTAGAGTAGAGGCCATGTTGTCCGTCCGGCAGATCCGTCTGCTAGGACTCTGAGCGCTAGATCCACTCGTAACGAAACCAAACCGGACATAAGACTCTATTAGGAATTTAACTGGCAGGATCCAAGTACATACCCCTTCCAAGCTATACGTAATTAAATATCAAGTATCTAAATAAACACCTTAACAAGTATTTAAACAGGGATCATTTGTGTAACCTTCCTATAGAATAAACAATAGACTGTGTATCTTTAGGTTTAAATAAAAAGACAGTTGAGCTATTCGGATCTGTAGTCTTTTATTTTATGTACATATCTGTCCTCCATGCAGCTCAGCTCAGTCATTACATTTACTGTTTCAAAAACGACTAAAGGAGAATTCCAGTTTTAGCTTCCTCACTGGGAATTATATTTTTCCAACAGGAATGGGTTAAAGGGGCAAAACAACCTTTCTCTACATCATACATTGTTGGTACTACTGTCTAATAAAATCACACTTCTGCTCAGACTTTGGGGACTTTTTTCAAGTTTTTTTAGCGAGTAAATACAGGAACATTTGCAGCTGAAGTTGCGAATAAACTCTTTTGTGTGTAAATACAAACTCGGGCCCCTTGTCAGGAGGACGGTGTTTAATACCGTTCACTGTACATTCATTATTCCGCACAAAATTGATGCCAGAAAGGTGCTCTCTTCTTACTGTTGTTTGGGTTTTGTTACTGTTCTGTTTATCTTTTTATTTATTTTTAAGCTGTCCCTGTGAACCTCTGACCTGTTCAACTGGAAACGTTTTTTCATGGCTGTAAAAATCTAAATGACTGCGGGGTAAAAAATGGAGGCCAATGCTTCTAAGCTGTTGCTTGTAGCTACGATGTGCAGCAGGAAGCATTTTACGACGAGCACTGTTTTTCCTCACTAAGGAAATGTCTGAAGGCTGTATGATATAAAGGCAAAAGTTGTACTTTTTTGTGTTTGGTTGCAAAGCTACCAGGGGGCAGTGGGAGACTGACCGCCTCTGTATTTGCTGAACTTTGACCTGTTTGCACTTTGGGCGTCGCGTCGTTGCCCTCATTTTGAGCTTAGATCCATTAGCTGCAAACACACCATGTAAAATTAGTTTAGCTGAAGCCGAGGGATCCGTTTTTGAGTCGCTGTGACAAAATAAGATTGACCATCTTCCCCTGAATCTTGGTAAAGCTTTGTTGGGCTCTACGATGATTTGTCCCTCAGTTTATTTTAATCCCCAACTGTAACTGCCCCTCGTGCTGCAGCTTGTCTGAATTAGCAGATGTATTAAAAAATACTAAAGACAAAGGGAAACTTTTTAAACATTGGAACAAAGTGGATATCTAAGGATTTTTAAAAGCCCTTGAGCAGTGGAGAAAAGTTGCTGATGGGGAAGGACCTTGTAGTATTACTGAAAACATGTCCGTAGATTTTAGATGTGCTTCACATCAGTAAATAAATAATTAAAAAAAGACAAATAATAACCTGTATATTTTTGTGACGTGTATCATACAAGTGTGCTCCAACAATACTGTCCATTTGTGTAAATGTATTTATTTCACATTGTATATATTGTTCATTGCAAAAAGAGAGACCTATGATTCTGTAACTTAAACTATTATGGGTTGAAACATTACATGTGTTACTCCAAACTATGCCTTTCAGGATTATTACAGTAGAGCAATATCAATTAAAACCAGGCTTCCAGTTTTGACATCAGCCTCCTGTCTCTGATTTCTTACCTTTGTTTTTAACTACTAGGAAAACCACCCAATATACTCACCTGTATCTCTTAAGCACTGGGCTGTTTAATCTGGTGTTGCTGTTTGGTTTTATTGCGTAACATCAAGGACTCTTGTTTTCCATTCACCCATCCATGTTCTGAACCCGCTTTGTCCATGTAGGGTCTTCAGCGGTCAATGGGCAATCAGGCGGGGTACACCCTGGACAGAGAGCCAGTCCATCGCAGGGCAACACAGAGACACACAGGACAAACAATCATGCACACACACACTCACACCTAAAGACAATTTAGACAGACCAGTTAACCTAACAGTCATGTTTTTGGACTGTGGGAGGAAGCCGGAGTACCCGGAGAGAACCCGCACATGCACAGGGAGAACATGCAAACTCCATGCAGAAAGATCCCAGGCCGGGAAGCGAACCCAGGACTTTCTTGCTGCAAGGCAACAGCTCTAACCACTGCACCACTGTGCAGCCCGAACTCTTGCTTTAATTATTATTTAATTATTATTAAATTAAAAAATATTTTCACTAGAAGCCCAGCACAACTTCCAAAGTTTTGGATCAGTGGATGTGTCCCAATGGTGTAGTATTCTGCTGAGTACTTGTCCAACCCAGTCCACATACATGTAGGTTGTGCCCTTCCCTGACCACTAAGACCTGAAGTGAGCATTTGTAAACTTGAATGGTCAAGCCTTCATACTTATTTCCACCCGTATCTCAGGTATGTCTTGTCGCCTAGCAACCATGGCAGCGCTAAAAAGAAGTCAAAACTAAACTTAGCTGTAATGTATGAAGAAATATGGGACCCGTTATACTAGCTTACTTATGAATATTTTCTTATTATTTTTTACAAATGTGTATTTAAAGAACAAATGTGCAAATTAATAATCCTAACAACATAACCTGTTTTCTTTTTTTCCCACTAGATATTAATATACTTAGATGCATCATAACAAAAACAAAAATGTTTCATTTGGCCCACAATAAATCATGGGATAGCCTTCGGCAATGTGGATGCATCAGACCTGTCCTCGAAATTTGCAAGAAACGAAGATGCATTAAGCAGACTCGATAGGATGCAGCCCCTGGATTTGGGCACACCCCTGCCAAAGTAATCAATGCAGCCCAAATTCACCAATGGCTAATTGGAGACTGCATCTGTGGGTTTTCCAACTATCAAGGACATGCCTAAATTCAGATTTTGCACATTTATATTTCACAAAGGTTTGCCACTGTTTAAAAGAGATATTATACATGGATTTAGTATTACATTATACATGGATCCCTACCTAGCCTAGAGAACAAGACCAAATTCTTGCCTTGCAAAGTTTGGTCTACAGGGTATATACAGCAATCCTTAAGTAAAATTTACTACTTTTTAATACTTTTTTTACTACCTTCAGAATTTTTTAAAACCATCACAACACTAAATTGCATGTGTTAATCAGCGACCTATTTACACATATTTTAACATATATAACATACAAAAAGAATAGACTTAGAGACTCACTGATGTTGACAACGTATTGCACATATTTATTTTACAATAAGCCAGGCACTTCTTTTCAGCGGTTCAGACAGTTGACCACGAGGCCTGAAATGATGCAGAACGACCACTGAATATGACGTCATCATTATGTGACCGGATATGCTTAAGTAGGGCTGCTCGATTGTGGCAAAAACAATAATCACGATTATTGTGACTGAAATTGAGATCTCGATTATTTAATACGATTTTTCAATTTATGTAGATTTTTATTTTTTTATTTTTATTCAGTGATAAAACTGCTCAGGGCACAATCAGGGCAAAAATAAACAAGAAACAAGATGATCACTAAAATAACTCCTGATTCCCAGTATAAAAAGACCAATATACTTATAGCTCCTAGTTTATGACCCAAGGGCTATAGACCTTGGTTTAACTCATTTAAGTCTAACCAGTACAGACCCAAATACCAATATCTTGCTAATACTGACAGCAAGAATTATACAGTGGCATTTATAACAAATACATGCAAATTGATGTTCACTAAATTTTGCATAACATTTATTGAGTCGTGTCAAGGTGCTGTAGGAGAGTGCACTAGCACCGTGTCTTCAGAGAGATTAGTTATTTATCAGCGTGAGGAACTTATTTCTACCTTATTTATAAACTATTTATTTACAAGTCCATCAGTTAATGTAATAATTGTCCCAACCACAGCTGCACCCCCCACCCCCCAACCCGGTCTCACAACAATCGGGGGCAAGCTGCACATGTGTTTAACGCGCCGCACGCGCACATTTAGCCGTTTTTATCGGCTCAGGAGTCCGCAGGTGCGGTGTGTGTGTCACTCACTCTGGTTACTCCAACAGGGAGCCGACTCTGAGAGCTGTTTCTGTAGCGACTGACACATCACTACATCATTCCCTTTCCTAATGTCCTGAAGAACGGTCCGGAGTGTTTAGCTAACTTGCAGGAAATGTCGACGACAGTTATCCAGAAAGTAGCTAAGGGTTACCAGAGATGTTTCTGAGGTGTTCGCTAGGTAGTTGGTACTTTTAAGATTTAAAAAGTCAAGAAGGGGGTCTGAGAAGCTGCTAGAAATAGCGTCAAAGTCGCCAAGTTGGCAACACTGTGGAGGAGCGCTTCATTTGCAACTCAGGGCAGCGCAAGTGGGAGGAGCAAATAATCGGCTCGTTTTATTTTTATAATTGTTCAAAACATTTCATTCGGAATATATTTCTATGTCGATGTTGAGAATACGACATCTGATAGTCTGAAAAATTAATACCTAATTTGGAAAATATAATACCTCTGAGACCAAATTTAACACTTTTAATGGCCTTAAATTTGACTATTTTTATTTATCACTTTTTAATACTTTTTAAAACCCCGCGGACACCCTGGTCTAAGAACGCTCCACTGGAACATCTGTAGCCCCTAGCAGCATTCCGGCTGGCTAATTGCAGCTCTCTATAGGGGTTTTAAACCCATAAAGAACTGTGATTGGTCCAAAATGGTGGACCAATCACAATGCTCTATCCGCTTTGTGGGCTAATCAGGGCCCTCTATTTGTATGGTGGGCGGGAAGATGCAACAGAGTGGAACAAGATGGCGACAGCTCGTTCGAAATGGCTTTCACATCAATTTTGGACTATTTGGACAGGACCTTTATTAGAATCAGGAGCAGATGGTTGTATTTAAGTCTTTTATTTAGAAAAAAGATGCATTTTCACCTTCTTCAACAGCGGACCGCCTCGTTTACCAACATCTGTTGCGGTGAGTATGTGACATTGTTCATTTTCCAGTAGCATGCAGAGATTCTTTGAAAGACAACGGGAGAACCCGCCCCACGACCGAAAGCCGTCAATGGAGTGTTGCCAGACTAAATAAGTCTGGCTTGCCAGGCTACATTGATCCCAGTTGTCTGAGATAGAAATCAAGTGGCCATCTTTTAAAATTTCTTAGAGACATGCCATAGCAAACACAGAATTTTACTTGACATCGTACATAGTTTCTGTGGTTTTAAGGCGTATCTTTGTTTTTCATCCTTTAAGATCTGCAGCTCACTGTGAGAAAATGCCTTTGCTCTATTTGTGGCAGATGTTCATCTCTGGGTGAAGCAACAAGGAGAACTAATTGCAAATTGCTGACACCTGCTGAACTTGGTGGATGTGTTTGTGCCATCACATAGTCAGTGTTGTCTGCTTTGTGAATCTGATGCTGAGAAGGTATGAGGTTCCGAATGTGCCAAAAATGTGTCTATGTATTGTCTCAGTCTGTCGTTGTCGTTACTCTCTGTTGTCACGTGCTGGCTGTTGTCACGTGCTGTTGTCACGTGCTGTTGTCACGTGCTGTTGTCACGCGCTGTTCTCTCGTGCTGTTGTCACGTGCTGTTGTCACGTGCTGTTGTCACGTGCTGTTGTCTCGTGCTGTTGTCACGACTGTTGTCACATGCTGTTGTCTCGTGCTGTTGTCTGGTGCTGTTGTCTGGTGCTGTTGTCTGGTGCTGTTGTCACGCGCTGTTGTCTCGTGCTGTTGTCACGTGCTGTTGTCACGTGCTGTTGTCTCGTGCTGTTGTCTCGTGCTGTTGTCATGTGCTGTTGTCTCGTGCTGTTGTCACGACTGTTGTCACATGCTGTTGTCTCGTGCTGTTGTCACGCGCTGTTGTCTCGTGCTGTTGTCACGTGCTGTTGTCACGTGCTGTTGTCTCGTGCTGTTGTCTCGTGCTGTTGTCACGTGCTGTTGTCTCGTGCTGTTGTCACGACTGTTGTCACATGCTGTTGTCTCGTGCTGTTGTCTGGTGCTGTTGTCACGTGCTGTTGTCTGGTGCTGTTGTCACGTGCTGTTGTCTCGTGCTGTTGTCACGTGCTGTTGTCTGGTGCTGTTGTCACGCGCTGTTGTCTGGTGCTGTTGTCACGCGCTGTTGTCTGGTGCTGTTGTCACGTGCTGTTGTCTCGTGCTGTTGTCACGTGCTGTTGTCTCGTGCTGTTGTCACGTGCTGTTGTCTCGTGCTGTTGTCACTCGCTGTTGTCTCGTGCTGTTGTCACGCGCTGTTGTCTCGTGCTGTTGTCACGCGCTGTTGTCTCGTGCTGTTGTCACGCGCTGTTGTCTCGTGCTGTTGTCACGCGCTGTTGTCACGTGCTGTTGTCTCGCGCTGTTTTCACGTGCTGTTGTCTGGTGCTGTTGTCATGTGCTGTTGTCTGGTGCTGTTGTCACGTGCTGTTGTCACGTGCTGTTGTCTGGTGCTGTTTTCACGCGCTGTTGTCACGCGCTGTTGTCTCGTGCTGTTGTCTCGTGCTGTTGTCTCGTGCTGTTGTCTCGTGCTGTTGTCACGCGTTGTTGTCACGCGCTGTTGTCACGCGCTGTTGTCACGCGCTGTTGTCACGCGCTGTTGTCACGCGCTGTTGTCTCGTTCTTTTGTCACGCGCTGTTGTCTCGTGCTGTTGTCACGTGCTGTTGTCACGTGCTGTTGTCACGTGCTGTTGTCTCGTGCTGTTGTCACGTGCTGTTGTCTGGTGCTGTTTTCACGCGCTGTTGTCACGCGCTGTTGTCACGCGCTGTTGTCTCGTACTGTTGTCTCGTGCTGTTGTCTCGTGCTGTTGTCACGCGCTGTTGTCACGCGCTGTTGTCTCGTTCTTTTGTCACGCGCTGTTGTCTCGTGCTGTTGTCACGTGCTGTTGTCACGTGCTGTTGTCACGTGCTGTTGTCTCGTGCTGTTGTCACGTGCTGTTGTCTGGTGCTGTTTTCACGCGCTGTTGTCACGCGCTGTTGTCTCGTGCTGTTGTCTCGTGCTGTTGTCTCGTGCTGTTGTCACGCGCTGTTGTCACGCGCTGTTGTCTCGTTCTTTTGTCACGCGCTGTTGTCTCGTGCTGTTGTCACGTGCTGTTGTCACGTGCTGTTGTCTGGTGCTGTTGTCACGCGCTGTTGTCTGGTGCTGTTGTCACGCGCTGTTGTCTGGTGCTGTTGTCACGTGCTGTTGTCTGGTGCTGTTGTCACGCGCTGTTGTCTGGTGCTGTTGTCACGTGCTGTTGTCTCGTGCTGTTGTCACGCGCTGTTGTATCGCGCTGTTGTCTCGTGCTGTTGTCACGCTCTGTTGTCACGTGCTGTTGTCTCAGTCTGTCGTTACTTAGACACATATAAATACATAGACACATTTAAATACATAGACATAGACACATAAATACATAGACACATATAAATACATAGACACATATAAATACATAGACACATTTATATACATAGACATGGACACATATAAATACATAGACACATATAAATACATAGACACATGTAAATACATAGACATAGACACATATAAATACATAGACATAGACACATATAAATACATAGACACATTTAAATACATAGACATAGACACATTTAAATACATAGACATAGACACATAAATACATAGACACATATAAATACATAGACACATTTATATACATAGACATAGACACATATAAATACATAGACACATTTAAATACATAGACACATTTAAATATATAGACACATTTAAATACATAGACACATTTAAATACATAGACATAGACACATAAATACATAGACACACATTACAGCAACGCAGTGCAGTGAGTGTACAAATACATAGACACGCACAGAAATACATTGACACACATTACTGCAACGCAGTGCAGTGTACAAATACATAGACACGCACAGAAATACATTGACACACATTACTGCAACGCAGTGCAGTGTGCTTACAAATACATAGACATGCACAGAAATACATAGACTCATTTTTTATGAGGTTCCGAATGTGCCAAAAATGTGTCTATGTATTTCTGTGCGTCTCTGTGTATTTGGACGCACACTACACTGGGTTGCAGTAATGTGTGTCTATGTATTTCTGTGCGTGTCTATGTATTTGTACACTCACTGCACTGCGTCGCTGTAATGTGTGTCTATGTATTTATATGTGTCTATGTCTATGTATTTAAATGTGTCTATGTCTATGTATTTATATGTGTCTATGTATTTATATGTGTCTATGTATTTATATGTGTCTATGCATTTATATGTGTCTATGTCTATGTATTAATATGTGTCTATGTATTTATATGTGTCTATGTATTTATATGTGTCTATGTCTATGTATTTAAATGTGTCTATGTATTTATATGTGTCTAAGTAACGACAGACTGAGACAACAGCACGTGACAACAGCACGTGACAACAGCACGAGACAACAGCACGTGACAACAGCACGAGACAACAGCACGAGACAACAGCACGTGACAACAGCACGTGACAACAGCACGAGACAACAGCACGAGACAACAGCACGTGACAACAGCACGAGACAACAGCATGAGACAACAGCACCAGACAACAGCACGAGACAACAGCACGAGACAACAGCATGAGACAACAGCATGAGACAACAGCACCAGACAACAGCACCAGACAACAGCACCAGACAACAGCACGTGACAACAGCACGAGACAACAGCACCAGACAACAGCACCAGACAACAGCACCAGACAACAGCACGAGACAACAGCATGAGACAACAGCACGAGACAACAGCACGTGACAACAGCACGAGACAACAGCATGAGACAACAGCATGAGACAACAGCACCAGACAACAGCACGTGACAACAGCACGAGACAACAGCACCAGACAACAGCACGTGACAACAGCACCAGACAACAGCACCAGACAACAGCATGAGACAACAGCACCAGACAACAGCACGTGACAACAGCACGAGACAACAGCACCAGACAACAGCACGTGACAACAGCACGAGACAACAGCACCAGACAACAGCACGTGACAACAGCACGAGACAACAGCACCAGACAACAGCACGTGACAACAGCACGTGACAACAGCACCAGACAACAGCACGTGACAACAGCACCAGACAACAGCACGTGACAACAGCACGTGACAACAGCACCAGACAACAGCATGAGACAACAGCACCAGACAACAGCACGAGACAACAGCACGAGACAACAGCATGAGACAACAGCATGAGACAACAGCACCAGACAACAGCACGTGACAACAGCACGAGACAACAGCACGTGACAACAGCATGAGACAACAGCACCAGACAACAGCACGAGACAACAGCACCAGACAACAGCACGTGACAACAGCACGAGACAACAGCATGAGACAACAGCACCAGACAACAGCACGTGACAACAGCACCAGACAACAGCACGTGACAACAGCACCAGACAACAGCACCAGACAACAGCACGTGACAACAGCACCAGACAACAGCACCAGACAACAGCACGTGACAACAGCACCAGACAACAGCACCAGACAACAGCACCAGACAACAGCACGTGACAACAGCACCAGACAACAGCACGTGACAACAGCATGTGACAACAGCACGTGACAACAGCACCAGACAACAGCACCAGACAACAGCACGTGACAGAGAGTAACGACAGACTGAGACAATACATAGACACATTTTTGGCACATTCGGAACCTCATTAATTTTTGGCACATTCGGAACCTCATAAGAAGGTGCAAATGCAGCACTCAATAAATGTAAAGAATTGGGCCGTTGTATTACACTGATGAAACACAACAACACCCTGGTGAGCTAAGCACGCATTTTAGCTTAATTATTGCAGCGTTGTTGCTTTTGTTTGTTTCACAATAACCTGTGGGTGGCCTGGTTCTCAAATGGTGCAGGAAAATAACACAAAAAAGTACAAAGCATAACTTTTAAGTCACTGAAGTACATAGTTCTGATTATACAGCAAGACTCAACTCACTGTGCTGCTGTGCTTAAGCCTCATACATCCAGTATTATAGATGAGTGTTTAAATGGTATTTATTTATAGTATTTCTCAGTGCATTTGGGCTTTATTAAATGCTGGCTTTCAGTAGAATTGGATCATTTTTTGTTTTGTTTGTTTTAATAGAAATTGATAAATGGTTCCCAATCTGGGGTCCTTGACCCCCAAGGGGGTCCTCACAATTTTGCCTGCTGAGGTTATCCAAAATTTTATTTGTAAATATTAGCCCCTAAAACAAGGGGAATAAGAGCAAAAACCTTTATCTATTCCCTTTTATTTCTGTTCACATATAGATGTAATGAGTCACTTTTAATATGTGCATGCAGGCAGAAGGCGTTGGGGGTCCTTGCTTGTCTTACGCCACGTTTACATTGGAGGCGTCAGCTACGAGCAATGGCAGTGGAGCGGTTTACCCGCGTGATTTGCTGCGTGCCAGTCCACATCGGGAGAGTCTCAGCCAAAAGATCACGAAATCCCTCAAGACATTAAAGGTCACAGTTTGCTTATGCCATCCGCCATTACACCAAAAAGAAGGAGATCAATTTTGATATCACTGTTTGATGTCATATATGATGTTGTTCCTCTCCACTGCCAAGATTAAAGCTGTAAAAAGCACACCTTTGCACTTCTCAAAAGATGCAGGGGGTAAATAATCCGTTAGGCAGAGGTGGAAAGTAACAAATTACATTTACTCATGTTACTGTAATTGAGTAGCTTTTTTGTAAATTTATACTTTTTAAGTCGTTTTTAAAAGCTGTACTTTTACTTTTACTTGAGTAAGTTTTTAAAAAAGAATTGTAATTCGCTACATTTTAAATCATATCCGTTACTGAGTAAAAATAAATTATAGGCTTAATAAATTAAAAATATTACGTGTAGCAGCTTTGGAACGGAAAGAGACACCTGCATGAGCGCCGCGTCTAAACCGTGGGGGGGTGTACACTTTAGCTCAAAGACATCAGTTCAGTTCCTCAACTCGCTGTTTACTTCCTCTCTCCCTCATCTCCTGTGTGTTGGATCCCGCACCTTCGCGCACCGGTGTGACGTCATCAGAAATCTGCTCGGTTCGGTAGCCGGACTCGGTTCCGTGTTTGAATTGTGTTTCTCTACCGCTCCGCACGGCAGCGGCAAAATAACGTTTAGCGCTCATAACAAGCTGATTATCAGCGCTCTGCTCATAAAACAGAAGACCTGCAGGCCTCCGTGAGTTAAAACATCCTGATACTGTTCAGGTGTAAACATTGTGCTCCATCCCTGTGTTTGAACTCAGAAGTTGCTTCTTGATGCCACAGATATGTGATGATTTGGCTTGTTTCTTTTTTTTTACTCTAGAATTATTACTAAAGCTACTAAAGCAGTTCAATGTAGTTAAATTAGTCATTCAAAAGATTCTAACATGCTTGTGTGTGTGTGTGTGTGTGTGTGTGTGTGTGTGTGTGTGTGTGTGTGTGTGTGTGTGTGTGTGTGTTACACATATAGGACTGCATGAGACAGCATGGTTTCATCAAATCCATGCAGTCCTATATCTTGGCTGAAGTAACGGCTCAGGAAAATAACATATTTCATAAATAATGACGTCTCTGCAGTGTTCATGATAATGTTTTATCTTATCTTTGGTCTGGGAGGTGTAACATATCATGATACTAGCCTTTTAAAACATGTTAAAGTGTTACAAGAGGAGATAAATGCATGAATTTAAAGTTCATGTTTGGAGACCAACCTTCACAGATTGGAGGCTCACACTGGTGAGGAGACACCATTAGTTCTAGTAACACCTGGGCTCCCAAGGCCTAGATAGGATGGACGTTACGGGACCCTTGAGGATTCCAGTTGGATGATTGGAGGATTATTTAGGAGGATTGGAATGAACAAACTGATTTCAGTGGTGAAGGGTCGTTAGGTCCGTTTTAGGGGGGCTTCAGCCCCCCTAAAATAATCACAAGCCCCCCTATCATTTTGGTTTATTTTATTTTTTTCAGTTAACTTTTTTTTATTTGTTCACATCTACATGCTGAACACAATCACGACACGTGTAGTTGGTACATGAGTTTTTTAGTCTGAAACAGAAATAATAATTAATGAATATAGAACTACACCGTCGCACACAGGAAGTATCAAGAAAGAACTTCCTCCACTTCCTTAAGCCCGTAGCTTTGTTGACAAGTCAGGGGGTGGGTCGATACAGAAAAACCTTTATATCGATGAGCAAACCCTGCTCAGCGCTCATGTAAGTCACTCAACATCACATTAGGGTAAGACAGCAACAGCAGCACACCGTTAATATTTCAAGGTTATAGTTCAGACAGAGTGGAAAATGCTACCGCACGGACATGCTAATGCTAACTCCGCTAGCATGTTTACATGCCGCAAACCATAATGAAAAGCTTTGATGTCAAGTAAAATGGTCGGAAAACTCCCCTGAAGTGACATGATTAACCAGCCAGCCAGTTCATTGAGTGACTTAGTGCCACCAACTTGAGCGTACAGTAATGAGTCTGCACAAACAGAACCTGCTCTGCGCTTGTGTGCAGCAGCTGCAGCCCTCTCTATGGGATCAATTCTGCACATGCAAATCTCTCCCTGCTCTCCTCAGCAAGTAGCCTCTCCACCAGTCAATCACAGACAGCTCTGTTTTATCCAATCAAAGCATGTCCAGGAAACACTGCTTTACAGAAAAACACCCATTTAACAGCTTATTGAACTGCTTTCTGCTGCTGGTTAGCTACCAGTCACCATCCACTGCCTGCAAAATACTTTGTTGTAATTCATGTGTCATGATTAGGGTGACCATATTTGACTTCCAGAAAAGACACATTGCCCATTCCTAAAATTGTTAAATTGCACTCTTTTCAGTTAAAAATGACTTTTAATTTCAACATATAAAGTGTTTCTTCTCTGTTTGGTTAGACATAAATGATCCATTGATGTGTAAAAGGAAGTGAACAGTGAAAATGTCCGAGGAAAAGAGAAGGGTTAATCAACCTAATTAAATATAATTATATAAAGTCATCTTTACCTGAAAAAAGTGCAATTTTCCTGCCAGTATTTCCTGGACATGCTTTGATTGCATAATGGAGAGCTCTCTGATTGGCTGACGGAGAGGCTACATTGCTTTGTAAATTGCAAATTGAGCAACAGCAGGGAGATTTGTGCAGGCAGAAACGGAGTTGAGCATGCAGAGAGAGGGCTGCATACGACGTTGTGCTCTTGCAGATTTATCACTGCACACTCCAGTTGGTGGCACAAAAATCACTCCACACTAAAAACCTGATTCAGAATCTGGCCGAATGTATATTATTGACCGTTTTTCTATATTATATATTTTTTCTATAATATATATATATATTATATTATAGGTACATATATGTATCTATAATAAACAGCCAGTTTTATATATGTCACATATATTTAAAAGCTATATCAAAACATGTATTAAAACCTATATGTTTATATGAATTCTTTCCATGTGGGTTGTCAATTGCTTAATATTTCCTATGTTTACCTATGGTAAAGAAAGGAGATGTTGTACCCGTCTAACTTTAACATAAATTTTGGCAGCTCGATGTGATGTTATGGAAAATGCCATCATCATGAGCAACCAAGCATAGGCTATATTAGGCTAACAGTTGTCCATATTCTGTACCATCTATCCACCAATGGCTGTTTCAATTATTGTGAGTGAAAACTAAATGGCATAGTAGCATTTGTCTTGGCATTAGAAACTGAAAATGTTTTTCAATGTGTTGGCTAGATGGATATACGAAGATTTTTTAAGAGAGTGAGTGAGGAACAGGAGAGAGACCAGGTGGTTGATGCTGAGGAGATCTGCATGGTCAAGGTCAGTGATCTACAGAGAAAACAGGGGCGAGCGCATCGTTATGAGCATTTACCTGAGCACAAAGTTCCCAAGCAAAATTGAACAGTTTTCTATTTAGGAGTGAACAGGTAAGAGAACTTGAGAAAAAAATAACTATAATTATCATCTGACCTGCAACCTTATGTCAAGTTGTATCTGTATAGTTGACTTTCTGTATTATAAGTTCTACTACTTGCTGGATATTTTTATATATACTGTTATTTTGTCTTGTAATTGTTAATTACATACTCCTTTATTCCATATCATAGCAGTGTTATTCATATATTAAAACTGTCAACTGCACACTCATTTGGCAGAAAAAAAAAGTTTTACAATTATTCATTTGTTCTTTATTGTCACATTTCAGTAAAATTTATAGTTAAACAAGTTTTAATTAAACAAAGTAAATAAATGATTACAACATTTCCCCCGTTAAGTGCAGTAGACTGAAATGAATAGCTTTAATTGGAAATATAACATATCTAATTTTTAATGGACTTACATAAAATCTTTCTTCAACATAGACCCCACTAATGAACTGATTAAGTGTTATTTTTTTATGAAAAGAAGAGAGAAAATGCTCAAAAGTAGGAAAGGAAAAGAAAGTGATAAAATAATAGGTTTTGTTAAATGTTCTTCAGATATTGAATTAATTGACAAAGTTTTTGCAGGGTGTGACAAAAAATGTTCGAGGTCAAGCTCCTGGGGCTAAGCCCCCCTTATATCTCAATCCTAGTGACGTTCATGGAGTGAAGTGAACCCACCACCAAGGATGAACTCTGCTAACTTTAAAAATCAGCTGCTCTAAATAAGCATGAAGGTCAGAGAGGAGCTCTAGGATGGACACGAATAAAGGAACTGTAATGTAGAGGTAAAGTAGGGCAGGGCCAACGTTAGCAGCTGTCATACGGTCCATCTGAAATGTTTGACTGCATTAGGCGTTATGTGTTAGAGCACAGTCTCATGTTAGAGTTTTGTCATGAAAACATTGAGATACCTCACACACTGATGGCATCTTAAAAAATTATTTTTTTTCTCAAAATAAAGAATAATTTTAACCACAATTGAAACTTACCATCCTAGAAAAACCTCGTCCAATGTGCACGTCCTGTTCTCACTGACTGGATAGAAATCCCTCCTTCAAGCTGAGCGTGTGTGTGTGTATGTGTGTGTGCGCGCACACACACGAGCAAATTGTGAACTGGCGTTGTGATTTAGCACTACTTAGATGTAGCCATCCTTGCGCTGACAAAAATGTAACTAAGTAACTTTTACTTTGAGTACATTTTGTTTACGATACTTTTTACTTTTACTTAAGTAAAAATTTAGGCAAGTACTTTTACTTGTAATTGCGTAAAAAATTATCAAAGTATTGGTACTCGTACTTAAGTAGGAAATTTTAGTACTCTTTCCACCTCTGCCGTTAGGTCACACAGATTAATGTAATCTACATAGATACGAAATTGCATCGCTGCAATAGCAGCAATAGTTTGACACTGAAACCGTGTGATTTTCTGCCTAGCCCTATGTGAACTGCGGAAACTGACGTGTCCCAGAAATGGCTCACAGCAAATATAGAACCCAATCCTATCTTTGGAGGCATGAGCTGAAAATTTCCACTCCGCAGCCAGTTTGGATAAACCCTGTACACTATAAGGGATTCTATTTGAAAAAGCGGCGTTCCGCTGCTGTTATGCACCGCTGATGCAGCCAAGCTTTAGAAATAGGCAAGTGAAAAATAAATGTTGTAAGCCAGTGTCCTAGATGACAGAGAATCTTAGCAAACACATTATTTTAACCAAATCTCCGTGGAAACAGACAAGTTAAATCCTACCTAATCACGTGAAACTATTAAAAACAGAATTATACAAAATGAGTACACTGTTGATGAAGCACAAGAGTAAAAATAAAAACATCCTGTATAGTTTGTAGTCTGGATGATCACATTTTATACACACACACACACACACACACACACACACACACACACACACACACCTTTGTGGGTTTAGTAAAGCAGACCCGATTTCAGACAATTAACTTTTGTTTTCTTTACATGTGTTTTTATTTTCCTCTTCATTTCTATATCAAACAGCCGGCATCATTAAATGAGACTCCGAGGCCGCATATTTAATGTCATATACAGCAGTGAAAGGTTTATGAAGCTTTTTGCTGTAACACGGGGAAGCCCTGACCTGCAGGCAGATATTTGTCAACTAGATGGCACAAAAAGATCTAAGTAGAAAGAGTCATCTTCTGTAACTTCTTTTCTTCCTCCCTTCTTCAGTATCTCTCTCAGTCTTCCGTTTGAGTTGCTGCCTGCCCACTCGGCCGTCTGCACAGATGTTTTATTTTACTTGGTTGCCTTTTGGAATTCATTTGTTTTATTTTATCTTTGATTCATTATTGTGATACAATAAAAGCTACTTGAGCATTTCAGCTGCTACAGGGCTCTTATCGTTAACCTTGTGGAACGCATGTTGGAGTGGGTTCCACACGCCGCATCACTAATGGCCGACTTAACTCTTTTCTTCTCCTCCTCTGCCCTCTAGCTTCATCTAAATTTCTCCTTGCATCTCCGCTTCTCTCTCAGCATCTTTTGTCTCTTTCTGCAGCTCATGTTTCATCCCTTCTTCCCTCTCATTATTTCCTCCTGCTGTATTTCTCTTTTCCTTTTTACTTGCTTTGCCATTTTAGCTGAGAGTTCACACAGGTTACTGAATTTTCAAGTTTCTCTCAAATAAAAAAATACATGATGCTCAGCATTCCGTTTGTTTGCTCTGCTCAGCATAACTGAATAATAAGTGTCAGTTTTTGTGGCTGTTGAGCTTAAAGAGGGAATAACCCTGATGTGTCAGTCTAAATAATTGTGATGAGTTGGGTTTTTGGTTTTCTCTACAAGCAGAGCGAGAGATTTAATGGCATCTAGCTGTGAGATTGCTCGTTGTATCCGACTTCCATGACTCTTCTTTCACATATGCACTAACAAGATTTCAGAATAAAGGCCCACTGTTATTTAGATTTGTTAATTTAAAGTCTCTGGTCACATGATGAGGTAGGAGTGGTGAAAGAGATTTTAAATACTAATTATAAATGTTAAAGAACAAAACCACACAGAACAGGAAAAATTTCACTCTTTATTTTTAATTGAAGTGACATTTTATCATTTTTGAAATGGGATTCCACAGAGAAGTCCTGAACAAATCATTTTTTATCTGTTGTAGACCGCTCCTTGAAAGGTTTCACTCTGGAGAAGCAAACTATGTTTTGTTTTCATTGTGCAAATTTTACATTTCAAGTTTATTAAAACAATTTCTCTGAATATCCATCTGGAAATACTGGGAAATTAGCTAGCTCTACAGTTTGTTTTAATTAGCAATACTCATAGAATTATGTGTGTAAGCATGCACAAAGATTTGCATTAATCCCTATAAAAAAGAAAGTGGTCTCGTGATAGCAGGAACATTTTTAATGGCCTATTCACCTGCTGAACAGGTGATTCACCCAGGAATCAGGTGTGTTGGAGCAGGAAAACAACTAAAACATGCTGGACAGCACCCCTTGAGGACCAGGATTGCCCATCCCGGGACTAAGCTGTCTAGTAAGACGATGTTAACTGTTTAAACAATGTTTTACTAGAACACAATTTAACAAATCAGAAATATCCATTTGCATGCAATTGTTGTTTAAAAAATGAAAATGTATTTTATAGCTTCTTTTCATATAGGGTCAATAGGACAACAACATGAAAGTATGGATCCATCCTGCCTTGTATCAACGGTTCAGGCTGGTGGTAGCGGTATGATGATGTGGGGGACATTTTATTGGCACACATTGGACCCCTTACTGTTAACTGATCATCGATGCAACACCACAGCCTACCTGAGTATTGTTGCTGACCATGTCTATGCCTTTATGACCACAGTACCCATTTTGTGATGGCTACTTCCAGCAGGATAATGCAGCATGTCATGAAGCTCAAATCATCTCAGACTGGTTTCTTGAACATGAAAATGAGTTCACTGTACTCAAATAGCATCCACAGTCCCCTGATTTCAAACCAATGGAGCACCTATTGGATGTAAAGGAATGAGAGATTCACATCATGGATGTGCAGCCGACAAATTTGCAGCAACTGTGTGATACTATCATGTTAATACGGACCAAAATCTCTGAAGAATGTTTCCAGTACCTCGTTGAATTTATGCCACAAAGGATGCCTCTCAGGCTCAAAATCAGTTTTGATAAAAGGATGAACAACTAAGTCTTCTGAGTTTAAAAATGCTCATGAAATACATATGTGGAGTAACCAGGTAGGTAGGTTTCAACTGTTGCAAATCTGCAACGCCTGCTTCCAGAGGGTTAAGGCATTAGGGCAAAAAAAAGGGGGCCCACGTGTTGACCAGAATCCAAGTCAAGGCGCTGATCAAACATGTTGGATGTCTTCAGAAATGTGTTTCTTTAAATATTTAAAGATGTAATTGATGCTGACTATATTAGGCCACAGTTGGGTGTCTGGGACAGAGAAGCTGCTGCATATTAAACCTACCATTTATCTATTGACCACTACTGAGGGATTTAAAGTGCCACTAATTCACTGGCCACTGACACGTCAGACTATTTATTAAAGTACACTAACCTAATAAATGGCCCATAGAATGGAGAGTTAAAACATTTACTGTCCTTAGAGAGAGATAGAGAGCATTACACGCAGAAGGAAAGAAGGGAAAGGGGAAGAGAGAGGAGACAGAGAAAGGAGAGAATGAGAATAAATGAGCCATCGTATGGAGTTAAGACATTAAAAGTGCAAATAGACAGCTGACCCTCATATCACTTGCACATGCAGCACAAATGCATGCAGTCACCAAAGCCACTTAACACCTTGTGTGATTGAGGGATGGAGGAGAGAGAAAAGAGGGAAAGAAATGGAAAATTGGATGACACAAGAAGATGGGGTTTTAAAGAAATGGAAAGCGGCGAGGGGAAAAAAGCAAGCAAGTGTATGTGGGTGATTTATTATGACAGTGCATTTTTTAAAAATGGCTTAGAACTGACAGCATTCATGGAATGAATGAGTAGGAACGAGGAAAAGGAGTAAAGTAATGATGGGGTAAAAGAGGAAAACCTCTGATGAGCACAATCCTTATTGAAGTCCCATCATAAAATGTTGTTTTTAAACTAAGATCTGTGGGAAGATCTACTTCGAGCCCTTACCAGATATTAGAGCTTCTTAGCATATAGCAGCCTGGGCAGGGGAGGGGTGACCGTGGCCATCTCCAGCTTGTTTTCTTACAGACCAAGTTCACTTGTTTTTTTCAACACATTTGCAGTGGTCTCTCGTATGACTGAATGCCTTGTGAGTTTATCTATGTGGAGAAAAAAGTTCTGGTGCTCCTGTTTCAGGAACTAAAAGTGAGCCAGAGGAGACATGAGCAGCAGCAGCAGCAGGATGTGGAGTCATATTTACTGATATCTTATCTCTGATTGGTTAACAGCAACACAACTCTACCGCTGACTCTGTTTGCTTTGCATGTTGATGTTTTATCTCCACAAATGACTCAAGCCTGAGGGAATTCTGACGTGTGGTGGAGCTGCTAATGCTAACGGTTAGCTTCTACTAGCCGAGACGTGCCCTGCTCTCTCCTGGATGCTAAATCAGCACCAGTCTTCCTCGTTGTGAGTTAAGATGAGTGAGTCCATGAATGATCATTTTCAACTTGTGCGGCTTTTCGAATCAGATTGTTTCCTCATCTATTTTCTATCGGCAGCTACTGAAGGACATGGGGATAGAAGACTGTTTTCACATTTAGCCTTCATGTGAAAGTCAGAGTGACTGATTGTATTTCAAAAATAACAAGTAAAACGGTTTCTTTAAAGTGACAGAGCCCTGAAACGGCTCATTCAGGAAGGTACTAAAACTGTCAATAATAAAATGGCTGAAATTGTTTTTTTGTGAGAGGGATTTTGTGCAAGGAACTTCATTAACATGTTTTGTATCAACCATATAACAATTATAATTTTTGAAATTCATAATATGTCTCTGTTAATGGATTTCTCTACCACCTGGTGATGTGTCAAGGAAACTCTAACATTTTGTACATAAAAGCACACCTAAAATATAAAATTGGTCCCAATCCACTTAACAAAAATTCGGTAAATCACAAATTATGAGGAAAACATGCAAAAATTACAAATGTTCTTTTGCACAAGTTTTGTGGACCACCCAACCAAGTGTTGGGTCGTGTGCTTTAATCGATCAGTTGACTTTTATTTTCCACACTACAGGTATTGTCCTCACAGTTCATGCAATTACTGAGCTGCAACTTAGTCTCTGATGCCCTGTCTTATAAATCAACATTTTGTGTGCATTAAGAGGGCAGTTTTCCATTGGTGAATTTAAGTGAGGACAGCTTCCAAAGCGCCCCGAGCTAATAATGCAGCCTTAACAGGGGACGGATGATTGGCATAGACAAAGTATATGTATGTGTTTCTGTGTGAGGGACTGGATGATGATATGTGTATGTGCATTGTCAAGAGAGGCAGGAGGTTAATTCAATCCTATAGAAAAGCAGCATGGAGGGGATTGGACAGCACAGCCTGAGGGTGTCACTGGCCTCAACCCCAATAGGGGGCAGAATGTGCCCCCCACACACACACACACATACATGCTCCCACAATATGAACAGTATGACTTGAGGGTATAAAGTCTGGAACGCCAAGGAAAAGCCAAATTGTTTTTATATCTGAGCTCTGGTGCATTTCATTTGGAGGCAAGAAGGATAAATGATGAACGTGGATTAAAATATATCTGCCTATTTGTAAAAAAAAACGTTGCATAAAGCAAGGACACGAGAAAAGAGGGCGCTGAAAGAGAACCCATGATGGGAGGCAATAAGAGGGTTTCAGGGCACAGAGAGGAGAGAGAAAGATGGAGTGAATAAAAGAAAGGCGAGGCTGTGCCAGTGGAGTGCGGGATGCGTGGGAGAGGTGAATAATTGTAGGACCAGAAGTGCCTGAAACACAGATGATATATAGACAGAAAGATGATGCATGTGTCGGAACAAAATCAGGAAAAAAGGTCAAGCAAAGCCAAAAATAAACAGTACATCAGCACAGTAAACTGTGTGTTAACTTAAAATGGCACATTTGCCAACAGTGCATGTTCCAGAGTGTCTGATTCCTTCAAATGTAAAACCAGCAACTTTAAAAGCACACTAATGTGCTTTAACACCCCCTAGTGTCTGGTTTTAAATCACTGTGGTAAAAACGAGCTGCCATTCTCTCCTACTCGTTTGCTTGTGTTTTTAACATTGTAATCTAACTGCTGAATCGTCTCCTCAGCCTTCATTATGTTCTTTGGGAGCGGTTCATCACTAAATCAAACAAATCAGCTGTTTTCATGCAGGGAAACCTCTAAAATTGTCACGTTCCGTGTCCTTGTCTCCCATTGTCCCTTCATGTCTCCCCGTTTCCTCCATGTTCCCTGTAGTCTCCAGTTTATTGTTTCATCTCCCCCAAATTGTTAGGATCCCCCTGCCTTTAGTTTCCCTAGTTTGTATCTAAAGTGTTCTCAGTTATCGTTTATTAAAATTGGGTGTTTCATCTTTTACCCTCCAATGTTCTTGTCTGTGGTTTTGTTCTTCAGCTTTATTAGTTTATTTATCTTAAGTGTCTTTAGTTCTATAGCGTTTAGGTGAGTTTAGTCACATATCAGTCATGTGTCAGTTTATGTTGTTCAGTGGTTTTTGTTTCACAGGTTTTTTAGGTCTAGTTGGTGTCCTCCTCTGGCTTTCTGTTTTGCTTCTTCACTCAGTTAACTATTCTCACCTGCCTCCCATCAGCTATCACTCTCTCACACTCCTGCCTGTGTCCTGATCAGCCTTAACCCTGTCTTGTCTCTTGGTGTTTGTCGGTCCGTTGTTTCCTGTCAGAGTGGGTGTGTCCTCATGTGCTAATATTTAAGAGACCCTGAGTCAACTGGCCCTGAGTTAGTTGGCTGGAGTCCCTGGCTTCCTTGGATTTTTGAGTCTTTTGGATATTTTATTTCCTTAAAATAAAGGATTTTTTATTTTTGCAACATCTCACTTCCCGTGTTGTTCTGGGTACCTGCCTTTGGGTCCAACCTCCCTCCAAATGTGACAAAAACATGCAAGACTCACATGCTGGAAGCACACCCCGGTACTAGCATATCAGCTAGCCACTTCACTACTGACTAACGGAGTCCCTAGTAAAATGACCAATACTGGAGAGAGATCCTGACGTGCTGTAAACCCCAAATGTCAGCGCGCTTGGTGATAACGAGCAGCTTACCGACAGGACCAGGTGGCAGCGGAGGAGCTCGGGGAGAGATGAGACACCATCAATGACAGAGTGTTTGGTGGGCTATAGGAGAACGCTTACGTGGATTGAAGGGTGAGTGGATGGTTGGTGATGGAGCAAGATGTGACCACTACAGCATGACAAACATAATTATAAATATTTATGAATGCAGGGAAGGTAAATAAATGCACAAACATATTGCTGTACTTGCAAGCGCAATAGGATGATTGTTAAGTCTACATCCCATTTGAATCCTTGTTTGTCTCTGAGCTTTGGCGATTCAGAAAACTCCTGATGTTGACTTTTGTTTGACCCCTATTTTGGTCGGACGTTCTTTTTCTCTTCAGAAGAAGGTTGTTTTTTTTTTTTGTTTCTTTTGAGGCTACGCCGTAATTAACATGATACAATAAATGCTAAGTGTTACTGCTTCTCACAAGATATATGACTTTGAGACTTCAGATTACTGGGTTTCACTCACGTGGCTCTGCAGTCGCGCAAAACTCAAATGGGGGACAGGAAGTGTTTTGCTCCACTACAAAACACAGCGCGAAGGATTAAAGTGATTTTACTAAGTCTTTAAATGAGCTGGCACAGACAGGGCGTGTGTCTGCTCTGTCATCTCGATCCCCCTCCCTTGACTTGGTGCAATCTGCTGGCTTTCTTGTATAATAAAGTTTTTACTGATTGGCTTAATGAACTGAACTGTCTTGGAATGTTTACTTTGTAAAGTGCGTGAAGTGCCTTGATACAACTTTTGTGATTTGGCGCCATATGAACAAACTGAGTTGAAATGTAATTTAAGGCTGAGGTTAATATTTTGCAGAGATTTTCCTATGTAACCAGATAGCTTCTCAGTTACAAAGTGTGTCTCATCAAAATGTGAACATCCCGAAAAAACTGAAAACCCACAAAAAAGAACAATAACTTAAGAGCTTAAGGTTCCGATCTAAAATCTAACAACTTGTTTTGCAGAAAAAGGCAAAATGATTCAAAGTTAGTCTCCGACTCAAGGAGAGGAAGTCAAGTATTTTTGTGTTGACAGGTTTTTTTGTAATTGTTTTCAACAGGCCTTCGTCTTCATTTAAACCCAAGTAAACCAAAGTTCATGATCTCCAACCGTAATTTACCGCAATCAACTTGCCATCCTAGTATCGTTTCCCTGGATGGGAAAGAACTATAACTTATTAGTTCCTATAAGTTATATCTGGCTAGACAGCACACTTTCATTTGACATTCACAATATTTCATTACTTTCTAAAGCCAAGTCAAGAATTAGGTTTCTAAACCACAACTGTTCGTTCTTTAGTTATTCTGCAAAGCAAACCTTGGTCAAAAAGACAATTCTTCCCAACTTAGATTACGGTGACATCATTTATAGGACTGCTTCCAAAAAACTACTTCATAAACTCGATGTAATTTATCACTCAGAAATCTGTTTCGCCACTGGTGCTCCTTTCACTACTCATCATTGTGATCTGTACTCACTCGTTAACTGGCCATCACTCCATTTCTGCAGGATGTTACATCGGTATCAGTTCAAATACAAAATAATCATTGGTAGAACCCCATCATGTCTTCGCTCTTTACGCATCACTTCCAACAACCAGCACACTTTACGTTCCAATAACTTAATCTCTATGGTTATTCCCAAAGCTGGCACCTCCTTTGGCCGCTCCTCATTCCAATTCGCTGCTTCCAACGACTGGAGTGAGCTGCAAAAATCATTAAAACTCACTTCCTACATTCCATTATCTAACTTCAATAATTCTATAAAATCAATAGTTCCTGATCAATGTGCCTGCTTCGGAGTACTGAAAGATTGTTTTAAGTCTGTTTGTATTGTTTGTACATATTGTAAATGAGAACAGTCCTTTGTCTTTATTTCTAACTGTTTTATCTTATTTTTATCTTGTTTGTTTTTATCTTGTCTATATGTTGTTCTTTGGTACAAAGCTAATTATGTGTCTGTTGCTGCAGAGAATGACTTTTCAATTGGCTCATCTGGTTAAATAAAGGTTAAATAAAAAAAACAAAAATAACGTATTTTGGCTTGTTGTTCATAGTAGGGAGGGAGAGAATGAACAGGGTTGAACTTTGCCTGCAGGAATATTGATGTTGCTCTGATCTGCTGCTCCTTCTCATTGAAAGGAATCTGCTGAGGTGGTTCAATCATCTGATTAGGGCGCCTCCTGGTGGCCTTCCTCTGGAGGATTCCATGGTGTCTGAGAGGAGGAGACCATGATGGATTGTTTGCCCCCTCTGGCCAAGGAAAACCCTAGGATCCTAAGATAAGCTGGAGAAAAGAAAATCTAGGCATCTAATAAGTGGTGGTTGAATAGATTAAGTCTTCCCATCCACAGAAGTCTGATAAATAAACAAAATGTCACGTTCTGTGGATGTTTAGGACCCAAACATGCAGATACCCAGATGACAAGAGGCAGAAGTAGATTCAAAGTAAAAATCATTTTATTTGGAGGATAAAGAACAAAAAGTAATCCAAGGCAGCGAGCCAAAGTCCAATAAGTTCTGGGGAACAGGAACACCCAAAGCTCTTCATAGAGCATAAAAACCTGGAGACAAAGCTCAACCAAGAGCACGAAAATCTGAAGGCAAAAACTCACACAGAGCACGAGCAACGCTGACAACATACAATGGACCGACAAAACACAGCGACAAGACGGGGCTTATATAGACTGGGAAGAAGAGAGGGAGATGAATTGCAGGTGCGTGGGGAGAGAGACCAGGTGAACACAATCACCAAATCAGGGAGGAGGAAGAAAAACCCTGGTGGGAAAAACGCACTAAATAAAGAAAGGCTGTAACAAAGGAAAATGACCTAAGAGAAAAACAAAAGACCAGAAGGCAATAACCATAACTAATATTCTAAGGGGAAGCTGACACTAAAGGAAAACACTACAGAAAGAAACTACAGGGGTGTGGCTAAGAGGGAGCCAAAAGAGCACAGGACCTGGGAGAGGGATGTCTGAGGAGGGAAACCTAGAGGGCAATTGGGAAACAGCAGGAGACACATGAGGAAGATGCAGACACGACTCATGAGGGCGCTAGAAGACACAAAATAAGCACCTAGAGACAAATGGAGGACAAAAGGAGACACATGAGATGAGACGCCGACACAGACCATGACAGCACCCCCCCCACCCCACCCCCACCCCCACCCCCCGCCAAGGGCGGATACCAGACGCCCACAAGACAGACAAACACCACAAGCAAAAGACGAGACAAAAACAAGACACGAGACACCACAGGGTGGGAGAGGAGGGACCAAAACAAAACACACCCACAAGGGCGGGCGAGGAGGGAACAGGAGACTCAAAGGGACCGGCGAAGGGGAACCAAGAGGCGGGAACAGAAAACCCTGGGGGGCCGGTGACAGGGAACCAGGAGGCGGGAATGGGAAGCCCTGGGGGGCCGGCGACGAGGAACCAGGAGGCGGGACCGGGCAAGACGTGGGGGCCGGCGACGGGGAACCAGGAGGCGGGACTGGGCAAGTCGTGGGGGCCGGCGACGGGGAACCAGGAGGCGGGACGAGACAAGTCTAGGGGGCCGAGGAAGGGTCTCTGGAGACGGGGATTGTGACCGGAACACTTGAGACATGGGAGACCGGAACACTTGCATCTGGGAGACTGGAACTCTCGTGACTAGGAGACCTGAGACTTGGGAGACTGGAAGACTTTTGGGGAGACTTGAGACTTGGGAGACCGGAACACTTGCGACTGGGAGACTGGAACTCTCATGACTAGGAGACCTGAGACTTGGGTGACTGGAAGACTTGTGGGGAGACTTGAGACATGGGAGACTGGAAGATGTGTGGGGAGACTTGAGGTTTGGGTGACTGGAAGATTTGTGGGGAAACTTGATACTCTGGTAACTGGGAGACTTGTGACTGGGAGACTTGAGACTGGGAGACCTGAGACTGGGAGACTTGAGACTGGGAAACTTGTGACTGGGAGACTTGTGACAGGAACACTTATGACAGGAACACTTGTGACTGGGGAGAGTGGGACACTTGAGGGAACTGGAACACTTGAGGGAGCTGGAACACTTGTGGGGACACTTGAGGGAACTGGGACACTCGAGGGAACTGGGACACTCGAGGGAACTGGGACACTCGAGGGAACTGGAACACTCGAGGGAAAAGGAACACTCGAGGAGACAGGAACACTCGAGGAGACAGGAACACTCGTGGGGACAGGAACACTCGTGGAGACACTGGTGACTTGGGGAACTGGAACACTTGAGACTTGGGAGACTTGAGACGGAGACATTGATACTTGAGACGGAGACGTCGAGACTTGAGACAGAGACGTCGAGACTTGAGACGGAGACGTCGAGACTTGAGACGGAGACGTCGAGACTTGAGACGGAGACGTCGAGACTTGAGACGGAGACGTCGAGACTTGAGACGGAGACGTCGAGACTTGAGACGGAGACGTCGAAACTTGAGACGGGGACTCTTGTGGGGACTCTTGAGATGGGGACTCTTGTGGGGACTCTTGAGACGGGGACTCTTGAGGCGGGGACTTCGAAACTTGAGACGGGGACGTCGAGACTTGAGACGGGGAGATCTCTACTCCAGAGCTGGAGACGGGAATGTCTGCTTCAGAGACTGGGGGCGTCAACTTCTGGCCTGGGTGCGTCGACTTCTGGCCTGGGGGCGTCGACCCTTGGCCTGGAGGCTGGGCCGGGAGCAGAGCCTCTTGGACAGGCTGGGCCGGGACCGGAGTCTCTTAGACGGGCTGGACCGGAGCCTCTTGGATGGGCTGGACCGGAGCCTCTTGGACGGGCTGGTCTGGATGCGATGCGTCCCCCGCGACCACCGCCGAGACAGGATGCGATGCGTCCTCCGGGACCACCGCCGAGACAGGATGCGATGCGTCCTCCGGGACCACCGCCGAGACAGGATATGGTGAAGGCAGGTGGAGCTCAAGCTTGGGCTGCAGAGCAGGGGCCTCTTGGACAGGCGGCACAACTCTGGCCTCAGACGGCTGCATGAGCTCAGACCTGGGTTGCAGAGCAGGGGCCTCTTGGACAGGCGGCACAACTCTGGCGTCTGACGGTTGTATGAGCTCAGACCTGGGTTGCAGAGCAGGGGCCTTTTGGACAGGCGGCACAACTCTGGCTCCAGACTGTTGCATGGACTCTGGCTTGGGTTGCAGAGCAGGGGCCTCTTGGACAGGTGGCACAGCTCTGACTAGACGGTTGTATGAGCTCAGACCTGGGTTGCAGAGCAGGGGCCTCTGGAATAGGCGGCACAACTCTGGCTTCAGACTGTTTCATGAGCTCAGGTTTGGGTTGCAGAGCAGGGGCCTCTTGGACAGGCGGTACAGCTCTGGCTTCAGGAGACTGCTGGTGATGGTGGTGACATCTGCAACGAGCACGGCTCCTCTGAGGTGCGGGGATAACGCCGGAAACGCCAACTGGTCCTGGTGGAGGTGTGGTGGCTCAGCCCATCGGAGGTTCCGCACTGGCGCCGGTCGAAACAAAGGGAGAAGAGGAGTGACAGCCCACCGGAGATGGAGAGGTGGCGCTGTCAGGACCAGGTGTAGGTGAGGTGGCTCGGCCCATCGGAGATGCCGCAATGGCGCCGGCTGAAACAGAGGGAGAAGAGGAGTGACAGCCAACCGAAGATGGAGAGGTGGCGCTGTCCGGATCAGGCGAAGGTGTGGAGGTGTGGCACATCAGAATTGAGGAGATGCTCATGGATGGTGGTGGTGGTCTGTAGCCGAAGGTTGCCAGCAGCTCCTTAGCGAGCGGCCAAAACGAAACCTCTTCTATGGGATGGATGTCGAAATATCGGGTGGCCCACCGCAGGGCTCTGCCTCCCAGGCAGAGCACCAGGTATGAAACCTCATTAAACTCAGATGAGTTCAAGTCCACACAGCTGGCAACATCCTGGATAAATGTCCAACAGTTCTCAGGCTCACCATAATAACGGTACATCTGGGTCATTTGCTGGGTCCTGGGTGGTCGGTCCATTCTGTCACGTTCTGTGGATGTTTAGGACCCAAACATGCAGATACCCAGATGACAAGAGGCAGAAGTAGATTCAAAGTAAAAATCCTTTTATTTGGAGGATAAAGAACAAAAAGTAATCCAAGGCAGCGAGCCAAAGTCCAACAAGTCCTGGGGAACAGGAACACCCAAAGCTCTTCATAGAGCACAAAAACCTGGAGACAAAGCTCAACCAAGAGCACGAAGATCTGAAGGCAAAAACTCACTCAGAGCACGAGCAACGCTGACAACATACAATGGACCGACAAAACACAGAGACAAGACGGGGCTTATATAGACTGGGAAGAAGAGAGGGAGATGAATTGCAGGTGCGTGGGGAGAGAGACCAGGTGAACACAATCACTAAACCAGGGAGGAGGAAGAAAAACCCTGGTGGGAAAAACACACTAAATAAAGAAAGGCTGTAACAAAGGAAAATGACCTAAGAGAAAAACAAACGACCAGAAGGCAATAACCATAACTAATATTCTAAGGGGAAGCTGACACTAAAGGAAAACACTACAGAAAAAAACTATAGGGGTGTGGCTAAGAGGGGGCCAAGAGAGCACAGGACCTGGGAGAGGGATGTCTGAGGAGGGAAACCTAGAGGACAAATGGGGAACAGCAGGAGACACATGAGGAAGATGCAGACACGACTCATGAGGGCACTAGAAGACACAAAAAAAGCACCTAGAGACAAATGGAGGACAAAAGGAGACACATGAGATGAGACGCCGACACAGACCATGACACAAAAACTAGGATTAGAAATATTGAATCCATCAGAGCTGTTATTCATTAATAACCAATGTCCGATGTTATCAGCTAACCATTGTAACCATTGTCATTGGCTGATGTTGGTATTAAAATATCCATCCATCCATTTTCTTCCGCTTATCCGGAGTCGGGTCTTGGGTGCAGCAGCCTAAGTCGAGAGGCCCAGACTTCCCTCTCCCCAGCCATTTGGGCCAGCTCTTCTGGGGGAATCCCAAGGCGTTCTCTGGCCAGGTGAGAGACGTAGTCCCTCCAACGTGTCCTGGGTCTCCCTTTAGGCCTCCTCCCTGTTGGAAGTGCCCGGTAAACCTCACCAGGGAGGCATCCTAACCAGATGCCTGAGCCACCCCAACTGGCTCTTCTTGATGTGGAGGAGCAGCGGATCTACTCCGAGCCCCTCCCGAATGACCGAGCTCCTCACACTATCTCTAAGGGAGAGCCCAGCCAACCTGTGAAGAAAACTCATTTCTGTCGCTTGTATCTGTGATCTCATTCTTTTGGTCACTACCCAAAGCTCATGACCATAGGTGAGGAAAGGAACGTAAATAGACCGGTAAATCAAGAGCTTCACATTCTGGCTCAGTTCTCACCCAACAGACCGATACAACGTCTGCATCACTGTAGATGCAGCCCCAATACACCTGCTGATATCGCGCTCCAGCTTTCCCTCACTCGTGAACAAGACCCCGAGATAAACTCCTCCAATTGGGGCAGGACCTCATCCCTGACCCGGAGAAGGCATTCTACCCTTTTCTGAATCAAGACCATGGTCTCAGATTTAGAGGAGCTAATTCTCATCCCAGCTGCTTCACACTCGGCTGCAAACCGCTCCAACGAAAGCCGAAGATCACGTTCTGATGAAGCCAACAGGACCACACCATCTGCAAAAAGCAGAGACCTGATCCTCAGGCCACCAAAACGGATGCCCTCCACTCCTTGGCTGCGCCTAGAAATCCTGTCCATAAAGTTTGTGAACAGAATCGGTGACAAAGGGCAGCCTTGGCGGAGTCCAACTCTCACTGGGAATGAGACCGACTTACTGCCGGCAATACAGATCAAGCTCTGACACCGGTCATATGGGAATCTAACAGCCCGTATTAGAGGGCCTGGTACTCCATACTACCGGAGTACCCCCACAGGGCCTTCCAAGGGATGCAGTCGAACGCCTTCTCCAAATCCACAAAAAACACATATTGGTTAGGCAAACTCCGACGCACCCTCCAGGACCCTTAAGGCAGAGCTGGTCCAGTGTTCCACAGCCAGGAGGAAAACCGCATTGCTCCTCCTGAATCTGAGGTTTGACAATCCGATGGATCCTCCTCACCAGGCACCAATGCCGGTGATGATGATTGGTGCCTGTCGTTGCATTAAAATGTAATCTTTGAAATGATCAGTGTCTACTTTTACTCTTTTAATGTCTCAGCTTTTACATACCAGGCAAATATTATACATCAAACTCTCTCCCTATGCTTTCTCTCTCTCATGATGTCTAGTTTTTTGGCGTTTTTTGGTTTGTTAGACCCAAAAGACCTAATTTAAATTGAAATAGTTGTCATATTTGTCACAATATTCAAAGTTTAAGTATGCATTATGAAAGTTTGTTACCTGCATTACTTACATTTAACTTTTTTAGGAGGGTGAACCCACATGTGATTGTATTGCTTATTTTGGCATCAGAAATCAAGAGTTAGACTATAATTGGACTACTGGACATTGGTAAAGAGGCTGATATCAGACATCGCTATAAATAAGACATCGTCACAATAGCCTTTCAACAGCAGTAATCCTCACATACAAGTTATACTGGAAAAATCTTAAGTCCTAGTCTTCTGAATGGTAGATGTTCTGAATTCTATTCAATGTTATGTTTATCCGTAGTTTACATTTGCTATGTAAAATTGTGTGTGTGTGTGTGTGTGTGTGTGTGTGTGTGTGTGTGTGTGTGTGTGTGTGTGTGTGTGTGTGTGTGTGTGTGTGTGTGTGTGTGTTTGTGTGTGATCCTACTATTCCATGCTAAATACATACTGTCAGTTATGACTTTAAAACAAAACCAAGCAGTCTGACCACCAATTTATTCCACTTTTTTCTAATCAGCAGCCAGGCCAAGGATGTCTCCATACATATTCATGCTGCTTCAGTAGTCTGACACACAAAATTGGTCTTAATGTTATGAGAATGAATAACACAAATTCAGTTAAATACAAGTCAAGAACAAATTAATAGGAAAATAAAGCATTAGATATGAGATGGTAAACCCATGTGTCTGATGGCTCTTGAATCTGTAAAACTGGAGGTTTTTGGCTGAGTAAATTGGCGCAGTCGATGCTTGACATGATTCGGTGTGCTTTGGACACACTTTTTGCAAATCTATGCAAATGTCTTGTGAAGAGAAGATGAGATAACCTCTTCTTGGATAACAAAGCTCTTGATGATCAAAGCTGTCTGAAAGCATGGTGTCATGTTTTCACCCTCTTAAGGAATATTCTTGTTGAATAACAAGGAAAATATTCCAAATCTTTTTGTTGGCAATTTGATTTTATTCAATTCAATAATTGTTTAACAATGTAGATATATCCCATTGCATTTATCTGAATTGTATTGAATATTTGAAATCCAGAAGCAATATAATATGGGTGACAATCACCTCTTTCCAAATAATTGATGGAGTCACATTTTGATATTTCTTTGCTTATTTCCTACACTTTCTTTTTGATTTTCTTCCCCACGCTGCTTACCTTTCATCTGTTCTTTCCACAACCTTCGTTTTCCTTCTCGCTCATTCACCATCCCTTTCCTCTTTACCTCCATCCCAGCCCCTAACCACCGCCCCTCTCCTCCCATCCTCTCCCTCTGCTCCTCTCTGCCTGGTATTGATTAGAAGGCAAACCTCTAATCTCCTTAAGGTCATTAGGAACACTTAATTAAAACCTAGTTAGAATGCCTTTGTTCGACCAAAGCAAATTGCAGCTGTTCAAACGAGATTAGTACGATAACATGAAAACTTGTCGGGAGGGAAAAACGTAGCAAAAGGTTTGTGTTTAGCAGAAATGTTTATGTAGAGAGCCTAAACCCATGGAAGTCCACACATTTATAGACCTATTCTTCAGCTTGTTAGTAAGTAAGTTACTGTTTAACATTGGCTGGTTGGTGTAAAATAGAGAATGTATAAATGGAAGCAAAACTGTGTGTACAATGATCTGAATAGTTTCCATAAATCAGTGGCACTGGATGGTTTTTGTCGGTGGCAGAGGAGGACTTAAGTGTATGCCCCGTAACCGGAGGGTGGCAGGATTGAGTCCTGCTCAGTCTGTCGCAGTCTTTGTATCTCTTGGGCAAGGCACTTAACCCACCTTGCCTGCTGGTGGTCGGAGCAACCGGTGGCGCCAGTGCTCGGCGGCCTTGCTTCCATCAATGTGCCCCAGGGCAGCTGTGGCTACATTGTAGCTCATCATCACCAGTGTGTGAATGTTTGTGTGCGTGGGTGAATGACTGTTGTGTATGCTGAGATATTCATAAAGGTGCTATAAACATGCAAGCATTTTTGGTAGATTTGTCTGGTCTTCCCAACAAAAAAAAGCTGTGACGCAACTGCAGCTCATTCAGAATGATACTGCTAGAGTCTTAACAAGAACCAAGAGAACCGAACACATCACTCCTGTTCTTAAAAACGGGTTACCAGTAAACTACAGAATCTATTTCAAAGTACTACTCGTTTATAAATCACTCAGTGGCATAGGGCCAAAATACGTGTCGGGTCTCTTTCCTGTATATACACCCAGCAGGGCTCTGAGATCTTTAGAAAACAATCAGCTGGCAGAACCCTGGGTCAGAACCAAACAGGGTGAAGCTGCTTACAGCTACAATGCTTCCTTTTGAACTCAAATCTGCCCCAAGTCTAGTCATTTTTAAGTCAAAATTGAAAACTTTCATGAATTTATCAGCCTTTAAATACTAGTCCTTATACTGCACCTTCTTCACTGCAGCTGCTCAGTCTTTAACTTTTTTCTCTGATTCTTAAATCTGAAATTAATTTGTGTGCATTTTAATTGTGATCTTATGTTGATTTGAATGTTCATGTTATTCTTGCTAAGCATATTGAATTGCCTCTGTGTGAAATGTGCTATATAAATAAAGCTGCCTTGCCTATAGGCTGTTCAAAATCTGACTTGAAGAATGTCGTCTGATCATGCGTTCCAATCCAACTGACAATCTCTCTTGTACCAATGAGCTCTAAACTAGTGTGTGAGGTCATTTGCAAAAACAAATGTATACATTTTTATACATTTCCAAAAAAATGCATCTTTTTATTAATTCAGGTGATATCAGTCAAAATGAAATATTGTGATTTTTGAACCAAAATTTACTCTAGAGTGGAAATACATTATATTTCTATTTTAATTGCTACTAAACTCTAATTAGAACAAACAATTTTTATTTCAAGGCCAGTTTTGCTCCAAAAAATGACATTTACTACATATTTGGCCAAAAAATATTGTATTTGTCGTGATTTTACATATTTTTGTGTTGTGTGAATCTTTTCTTGTCTTTTTTTTTTGTGTATTTACATGATGCACTTTTCACCCTTTTAATTTAATTTCCCACAATAATTAATGTAGGGTTTTTAACGCTCTTATTAGGAGGTGGAAAAACAAGTTTCAAGGAGTCGACGAAATTTTTTTTACGTTTGCTGAGTAAATTATTGTTTTCATATTTTTACATATTGTGGAACAATTAAACGGTGATGAAGTGATGTAATGCGGCTGAGAGATCACTCAAATCATTTCATTCTAAGCTCTAAGTGGTCTGTTGATCACCGTTGCCTAGTAACGGAAGTAGCTTTCCGCTTTGAGGAGTCACTTGTCTGCTATACCCAGACGCATCTTGTGTGTGTGTGTGTGTGTGTGTGTGTGTGTGTGTGTGTGTGTGTGTGTGTGTGTATGTGTGTGTGTGTGTGTGTGTGTGTGTGTGTGTGTGTGAAGTAATACAACCACACAGGGGGTAATTATTTCAATGACTTCTATTAAAAGCAACCGTTGTTGTTCCGCAACAGAAGCGAAATGAACATAGTCGGTCTCACGCTGGTACCGGGGTTCTCAAGTTTTCGTTACTCGGTTGTGAACAGTGTAACGTTGCGTCACCGTTACTTTGTGGCCAGTATCCCGCCGCCTCGAGCGCTGTTGACCAGATGGCAGCTCACGCTAATCTTCTTATAACGGCGCGCGCCGCATGTTCTGAATGGGAGAGGAGAGACGGAAACAAAACAGAAAAAAAGAGAGCAGCTTTTAAAAAAGATCAGCTGGACCGTGATTCAGTTTTTTTCTTGTAGTTAGAAGCGAGTTAATTGAAGTCATATTTGGGAAGGACTACTTTTTGGGGGGTTGCGTCTGCCACCGCTGACGGACAGGCGTGTGGGAGAAACGGCTCCCTGTGGCTCGCGCCACAAGCAACAAGTTGAATGTTTGCCGACGTCGCTCGTGTGATGGGAGCAGAGCTTCTTGACGTGAGTCAGGTAAATATTCAGGAGCTTTTATTTTCTTTTTTATATAATTCCACCACATCTACATAGATTTATGAATATCTCAGCATACATAATATTAACAGTGGAGGCTTTTCCATTTTCTAACGTGGACCATGTAATATAACACTTGAGTTGAATGCACGGCTGGCCTCCTTTTGTGTGTCAAAATGTGAAATTGAAGCTCCAAAGTATTGCAATGAAGAGAGCTTTGGCCTAAGCCTCAATTTCCAACAAACTTATGTGAGAACCTGTTTAGTTGGATAAAAGCTGGGGACCAGATGCCAGAGGGAAAAGGGCATGTTTAATTCAATGGGAAATGAAGAAAAGGGGAAAGCAATGCAGCAGTATCAGATGAGCTCTGCCTCCATCAAGCTGTACATGATAGTGTGGGCTTTGGTTAGGGAATAGCCTGCATGGCATTTCACTCTCCTCAGATTTGTCTGATGTTAGATTTTGGTCTGACCACTGCTCTCCTTCTCTTTTCCCCCACCCGTCTCCAGATTGAGAAATCCTGCCTATCATGTGAAGGCTTTGGTTGTGGTTTACACATGTGTGGGGGTGCGTGTGTGAGTGATGGACGGTGAACTGAGCTTGGTTGCTACACCCCAGGGGCACTGGCCTGTAAAAATGTCCCTATAACCCTGGAGCCATGGAACCATGACAGTCATCACTTATTCAGACGGGAGGCTTCCGAACAAAATTAAAGATTCTTGAGGATCCCTCAGTCTGCAGGAACGTTCCTCAAAAATGTCTGAGTGGCTAAAACCTGGACCCATGAACTCCTTAAACCATCAAAATTGCCACTTAGAGAAATGCCCAATGAAGAATGGAGCGACTCAAAAACAAAAAAGATTTGTTCCCAAAACATTGCAAATATTGAGCAGGGGATGTTGGACAATTTGGTTAAAAGGAAGCGATGAAAATGGGGAAAATCTTTCAGAAATGTATTTTGAAAAACCAGGTGAAATCATGCAAATGGGCCAATGTGTTTGGATAAAAAATCCTATTTTTGGCGTTTTGTGGACTTCACCCTGGAAAAATCGAGACGAAAACATGAAGAAGCAAGCAAACCTTTTCAGGCCAAGGTGGCATCACGTCTTCCTGTGCTTCCATCTTCTGTTGTTAAGCCTTTGTGCAAAACCTGCTTCATCACAGGTAAGAGAGCATTTATAAAAAAACACCCTAATTAGAGTTAACTGGCTGTGGCAGAAGCAGCACAGGTGTAACAAATGACCATAATGATGCTTCTGTCCCAGTTTGGAACCTAAGTTTGGCAAAGTGCATCAATCAGAGTCACTTCTGTTCATGATTTTAAATGTCTGCTGGGGTTACTATGACGATAATGCCAAGTTAGTCCCATCTCACCTTCTGCAGGGACATTTTCCACGAATGGAGAATATTGCAGCTTTCAAACCCGTGTCCGCCTCTCCTCCTTGGTCCACCTGTGGTGTTCCAGAGCGGAGCAGCTCCTGCCAGCCACCTTCTTCCAAGGCTGAACTACTGACATGTTATCAAGCTGTTTGTGACCAGGAATGCCCCTATAGATCCTCCACACCACCACATGCCCCACTGCTGCTAGCTGCACACAGGTAGAATCAGGTTTTAGTTTTTAAAGTGCAACCTCACATATCTGTAATGTGACGCTGAACTTAGCAGTTTTTATATCTAAAAACACTTTAGTTTATTGACATGTTGATCCTAATTCTTTTAGGGGTAACTGTGTAACTGAAGACATCACTGACACTCGTCCTGGTACTAGAACAGAAACCGGAATCAGTTTGGATGGGCTTCCAGCTGGATCTGGTAGTGTGCTGTTTCAACCAGGAAAAGATGGATGTGCCGTCACCCCTCCCCCACAGAGTCTAGGAGCACGGGGTTCTCTCACCTTAGCATTGTGGATAAAACCAAGTTCTTCTGAAGAAATGTGAGTAAGCAAAACAAAGTACCTTAAACATGTTTCAAATCATGGCTGGGTATATTGAGCTTTCTTTTGATAGATGCATACATTCAAATGGCATAAAATACTGCTGTGATCTGTATAAGCATTACAAATGTGCACACAGACAGTTGCTGATAAAACTTTGAGCACGTCAGTGTTGGTTTTTTTATTCTTTCAACCCTCCCACTGTCCTAATGGGTGTGACCTCGTGAGGAAAGTTGACCATTGAGCAGGATTGATGGTTTATCTCTTGAGGTCCACATGGCAGGGGTGAGTTGGTGCTCACTCCTCACCCCTGCCATGTAGACCCAAGGGATAAACCATCAACCCTGCTCAATGGTCAACTTTCCTCACGAGGTCACACCCATTAGGACAGTGGGAGGGTTAAAGTGAAAAATCTTCCTGTTATGCAAGACTGAGGTTTCCCACAGTTTGACTGTTGACTTGTGTCACTTTAATAATAAAGGTGCTAATGCAGCGAGTGCGACTGCCCAAAATTTCAACATCAAACAGACAAAAAGTTTTTTAGATGGCTAATGGACACAAAAAGTGAAAGGAGAACCAGGATAGAAAGAAATATTAAAGCTGTTGCTGGAGGCCCATTAAAGCTGCAGTGGCAATTTTGGAAAGCAGAGTAGCTTTCTTTTTCTTTTTTTTTTTTCATACAGCTTAACAATGTTCTATCATAGCTCTAAATATATATAGTGGAGATAAAAATATTAATAATAATTATATATTACAGTTTTTCTCAAATGCTAAAGCACATTTCACAAACGTTTCCTCCATGTTCCCCAATGTCTAAGCACAACACCCTTTTCTAAAACTACATAAACACAACCACACCTTATCACTTCAAAACTCAAACTTTCACACCAAAAGAGCAGCTCGAAGCTTTCAAAAATGTAAACACTATACACATCATTACACACTAAAGCAAAACAATTGAAAACACAATGCTCAATTTGTGAGAAGGTTCTTTGTTTCATAACTGCCAATTTGCCCATTTTTAGAAACTTTACAGTTACGGATCTTCTTAGATCTCTGCAGAGGATTAGGCATTTCGATTTGAGAGTTTCATATGAAGAGTATAAATCTATAGAACATTCTGCATGTACACTACTGTAACACAACTCAATGCAAAAACAGAATTTATTGCGCACAACAGCACACACACACACACACACACACACACACACACACACACACACACACACACACACACACACACACACACACACACACACACACACACACACACACACACACAAAATCACTGTGCGGCATCATGTCGCTGAGCTGCATCGGGCCACATCACCTCATCCACATCGCAGGCTATATTGTCTCTTGCCAGGCACCGTGGAAAAAACGCCCTGGACTGGCAAATCCATCCTTGTAAGGCCTCCACTAGGATGTCGCCACAGGCCAGCTCCATTGCCCTTAGGAGGTTCTCTCTAGTGTATGGTTGTCTGTCATAAACCTTCTATCTGCACGATGAGAAGAACTCCTCTATAGGGTTCAGGAAAGGGGAGTAGGGTGGCAGACAGACGTTTAAAAAGTGCTTACTGTTGGTGGTGAACCACTCTCTGATTTGGTTTGTTCTGTGGAAGCGGACATTGTCCCAAATGATCACATAAATGTGATGTGCGGGCCCAGGATGGTGTTGTTGGTGGTCCAGGAGGATGTCTTTTAGCTCCTCTAGGAAGGTGAGGAGATGTTGGGTGTTGTAAGACCCAAGGACAGCATGCCGGTGGACAAGTCCCTCCGAACCCATGGCCGCACAAAGAGTAATATTACCCCCCCGTTGGCCAGGAACCTCAGTAATGGCTCTTTGGCCAATGATGTTACGGCCTCTTTGCCTTAGTTTCTGCAGGTTGAAGCCAGCCTCATCCCGGAAGAGGTACTCATGAGGTCTGGCCATGGCGTCCAACTGCAATATCCTCTGTGAAAATGTGAAAGTGCACAGGTGTTCAGAACAACAGTCAATCAGGTAGCACAGTATTGTCCAAACCTAATGTAGGCCACTGAGCAACACAGTATATCCACTAACTGTACTGTGAACATGGATGTATACTTACTTGCACATACTCGTAACGTAGGTCTTTGTGTCGCGCAGAGTTAGGCTCAAAAGGAACCCTATAGACCTGTTTCATCCGCATCTTTTGGCGCCGGAGAACTTGGTCTATTGTGGCCAAGCTGACATCATCAATGCTCTCAAAGTTGACATTATCGGCAATGACTTTGTCTCTGATCTCCCGGAGTCTGATGAGGTTCTCACGAACCATATCCACAATGATGGTTTCTTGTGCCGCTGTAAATATGGCAACCCTCCCACCTCTATGTGGCATTCTTTCAACTCTAAAGAAAGAAACATGTGTTGTCAATTGACATGTACAACAACTGATTTGAAACCAATTTACTACTTTCACAGGCTTGTAAAACTGTATTGTGACAAAGAAAGCAATAGAGTACAATACCTGTTGTGTTGTCTGAATGCCCTGATAATGGTGGTCACGGTGAACCTACTCAGGTTTGGACGGACTCTTAGTCCTACTTCAGCCATTGTCATGCCATGGACAATGACATGGTCAATGACCGTTGCTCTCATCTCTTCCTTAATGATGGTGCGAGGTTGTCTTGCTCTCCCTTCTGGACCTTCTCCTCTCCCTTGTTGGCCTCCTCCTCTTCCTTCTCTGATTTGAACTCCTCTTCCTCATTGGCCTGCTCCTCTTCTTCCATGGCCAGCTCTTCTCCCTCCTCTGACTCGAATTCCTCTTCCCATGACTCTGCCTTCATCCATTGTGCTTGTTTGGAATCTTCAGCAAACTGTGCACTCTGAACTTGCTTTTTTACATGTGGTCACAGCATTAGCAACAAGTGTCTTTAATGTTGAGTCGTTGTGTGTAATGAATGACGACAGGTGTGTTCATTGTGTTCAATTAGTGCTGACCGTGGCAAGCATTTGGCATCACATGAGCTTTCATTTGAGAATATGAGCAGAGTTCTTTTGAACTTGTGTTTTAGCAAGGAGAAATGTGTTTAGATTTATGAGAACGGAGGATTGTGTTTTGTATATTGTGTCTTCATGTGAAATGCGTTTATGATGTTGGAAAATGATGGCTAGATTTAGTAAATGTGTTTAGACAACTGGTCATTTGGTTTCGAGGATTGGCTTTTGTGTTTTAGCATTTGAGAAAAGCTGTATTGTCTGCCTCACCGAACCGTCACATATCTCTGGGTTCTGTATTCATTACGTCTTTGTGCATTTTGCAACAGAACACCATTGGTGTGAGAGGTTCTCCACTCAGTAATGTCAGAGGAGAAACAGACACGGCTGCTACCACTTCAACTTTAGGGCAAACTACCAGAGTCCCAAAAAGAAAAACATCATTTGAAGTTAGGGATGCACCGAACGGGTGTTCTGCTGCTGATCACCGATACCGATATCAAAGAATGCTGATCGCCGTTACTGATCACCGATATCAATCACGTGGATTGGCCAGAAATTTTCTACAACATTATAATGAGTGCTACAAACTACATAATCTGGGAATAAAGGAAATGTAACCTAATCTAAAATGGTCTGTATTAGGGTTGTCACGGTGTGAAAATTTAACCTCACGGTTATTGTGACCAAAATTACCACGGTTTTCGGTATTATTGCTGTATTTTTTTTAAACGTGCTACATTTTCACACAGTTAAATAAACCCTGTATGTCAGGAAATATTGTCCTCAGTTTGTGTCTAAATTTAGCCTAAAATGTGTTAGTTTGTAATTATGTTATTTGTTTACATTTTTTCCCTTTAGTCTTTAAAATACCAATATTTGCCCATAACTTCTTATTTTATGTCTGTTTGATGTCATCATTTAAAAAATATTAGATCAGATGATACTCAGTACTCAAGTAGCCTTCTAATCAGATACTTTTTTACCCTTACTTGAGTAATAAAACCTATATCAGGAAAATATTGTCCTCGGTTTGTGTTCCAGTGAGCTTTGCAGATGTGGGAAAATGTCATCAGGCAGTAATCATTGTTAAATTCATAATTATTCTCAGAGAGAGATCAACTCTTATCTGCCCCTGGAAGTCCCGTAATGCATAGCGTCATTTCAACATGGGGGTGTCCGCAACACGGTTTATATGCAGGTAGCGGCGCTGCGGCTGCTTTATATAGCGACTCGTTGCATTCTCCCTCAACCCAAATCCTCGGATCACGCATTTTAGCTAAAACGCTAACGTTAGCTTGCCTTGCGTTGACTGTAGAGTTGTGGGTGATGGTCACGCAGATGTGTCATGGGATTTAAAGCATTGCTGCCTTTCACAGACACTTTTTCTGCACGTGCTGCAAACAGGATAGCCGTCTTCTATCAACTGTCCCTCGGCATTCTTCAAATATCTAAAAGATGCCCGTACTTCCCACTTTGTCTTCTTTGAGGGACAAAAAATGTCCTGAGCACTGCGGTCTCCTCCTTTGGCCATTATTTCAGCTTTAGCTTCAAGAAAGTTTTGGTTGTAAACAACAAAGCGCGCATGTGCCGCCGGCAACTTCAGCAGATGATACGGTGAATGGTAAAGGTCGCCGCGCCTACACCGCAGCCACGGTAATCCACCGAGATAATATAGTTTTTTTTTAAAACAAGACGGTTATTATTATTGTCAACTTTTTTTACCGGGGTTTACCGCTACACCGGTTACCGTGACAACCGTACCTGATCGGTCTGCTTTGATCTATTTTGAAAACGCCGATCAAAACCGATAGGGAAGCTATCGGCCGATTGGGATCAAATGCCGATCCATCGGTGCATCCCTATTTGAAGTCACGGACAACAAAAGACATTTGGACCTTGAAAACAATGACTGGTGTTTAGTAATCTCTAGTTTCCTCTGGTCTGTGGGTTTCCAGTTCTGGCAGAAGCGTCTCAGGGAAGATACCCTGAGGAGCTTGTCTCTAGCTTGTTTGCAGATTTGTGCGTTAAGGTCACTATGGTAACAGGCGTCTCTCGACATCCAAATATAAAATAAGTGTGTTATGTTGGAAGATGCTCTCCTAAATAACCCAAGACACTGGAAGCTTGGGTGTGTGTCCTCTACACTGATGGGATTTTGGTGAAAACCATAACCTAATACACTGAGAAACAGTAGATGAAAGAAGACAAAATAGCTTTGTTTTCATGTATGATTTGTTTAATACTTAACACACAATGTCATATAAGAGTTTGTTTGCAAACATTGACTTTATAATATGATGTGCTGTCTATGAACGTTGTGTGGGAAAATCTCATAAAATCATAGAACCTAAACGGTTCTTGTGTGAAAACTAACAAATATCTAAATAGCAGTAGTCTTGTAGAAAGCTGAGGGTGAAGTCTGCCTGAGGACACAGAGCTCCAGAGACGACAAGATTTGAACCTGTTCTGCCGTTTTCCCTCTGTTGTTCGTGTGGAAGGTTGTTAATCAAATTTTGTCTTTGTTGTGTGGCATGCCAGAACTCATAGGAAGCTATTTCCAAATTAATCGCATATTTAATGCATATTCTGCATTTTTTGCAAGGCTATAAGAGGTGAATATGGACAAAAATTCTGACAGGGTCACAAATAGGAAAATGATAAGTGTTTAAGTGCTTATGCAGCCAGAATTGCATTAGATTGAAAGTATTTTGTGTTTGAACTGTTACACACACAAACACACAATTAAAATACGTTTGTGAAGTTATCTATTCAGCAGAAATAAACAAGTCTAAAAACTGATGGACAGAATATTTCTCAAAAAGATTATTTTACTCATTTACCAACCAGGAGGAAAAATAAACTATTACATATTGTTGATAATGATAAATGATAAACGACCCGCACTTGTATAGCGCCTTTCAGAGTCAGAGGGCTCCAAAGCACTTTACACTACAGTGTATCATTCCTAATAAAGGCAACACTTTCAAATGACATTGTTTGTAAGGAAATGGTGTCTCAGAAGTCTGTTGCCGTGGCACCAGCCTCTGAATACATTTGTCCTGCTGTGACGCAGGGCAGCGATTCTCGAAAAGGCAATCGCACTAGTTGACACTTTGAGAGGACTATCAGATAGCCAGTCAGTGCAGTGGGCATGACTAATGCTGTTGTCACATTAAATCCTCTCCAGGGCTGAAAGAATTGGAGTGTGTGGAGGAGTGAATGAATCGGTAGAAAACAGAATACATAATGTGTGTTATGGATACATTTGTACTTGTGTCTGATGGTCAAAGTTTGCTCAACAACCTCAGCAATCGGTAAATGAGACAAATGGAAGCCATACTGACCTGCTGTGACAACAATGCTGCCACTGTGTGTGTGTGTGTGTGTGTGTGTGTGTGTGTGTGTGTGTGTGTGTGTGTGTGTGTGTGTGTGTGTGTGTGTGTGTGTGTGTGTGTGTGTGTGTGTGTGTGTGTGTGTGTGTGAAGCAGTTGAGGATTACACTTTTAAATGTTAGTATATTAGTATCTGGTGATAACACTTTTTTTTCTTCACATATTTGTTCTTTACATATTTTTGGGGTCAAAAATATGAAAAATACTCCAACAAGCTTGTATAACGGGTCCTGTATTTATTCTTATATTGCAGCTAAGTTTAGTTTGAACTTTTGTAAAGTGCCATCAAGGTTGTTTGGAAACAAGACATAAGTTGAGGTAGGAGTGGGAATAAATATGAAGGATAGACCAACCAAATTATCGACCTCTCACTTCTGGTCTTAACGGCCCAGGAAGGACCCGACCTACGTGGGCCAGATAGGACCAAAACTCCCAAGAATGCAGCATCTGGATTTGGACACACCTTATAACTCAATTTTACAAATACTGAGCAATGCTTGACTTTATATTTGATGAGCAATCTCTATCACTCATTGATTCATTGCAAAAGATCCTCATTTATGTGTAACACTGTAGATAATGTTATTTTCAAGCTTTTAATACAATGGTATCAGCCCAAGATCATTTGTATTTTAAATGTTGGCATGGTTCCTGTACCGAACGACACCCAAATGTTTATTATACATTTCAAACGAAGTGTGGATTTTTCATGTTGAAATCTGATTGTTGTGGTTTCCATTTATGTCCAATTACAAGTTTATTTATTGGTTTATGAGATAATATTTTTACTCTCTTACTGAATAAATGTAGCCTCCAGTGCTGCTGGTCAGATCATTTCTGACATCACTCCACAGACGACCAAGTGAAACTGATCTATAATAAGCATGTTCAGATCTGCTCAGGTCACCATCAGGAAACGGTGATCTTGTCATGTCCTACTTAGCCATCTTGTGTGAAAGAGAAAGGGAATAACGATGGTGTTGGTAGGTTCCAGGCTTGGTTAGTGTGGTGCACAGTTACACACACTCGGATCAGTTTGCAATCACACACACCTGAACCCAGACGCCACAAACACACGTAAGAGATCAGTTGACTCTTCTCAGCAACACTTTCTCTTCTTCCATCAGCAAAAGTGACAACAGGCCCGCATGAGCAATTCTGGGCCGGGCAACGTTTCAAACTAATTCATTTAAAAATGTTGGATTGAAATGGAACATTTTAGATTTTTTACTTTGTGGAAGCATGACTCTAGAGATAACCCTCTGCACTTTACTCAGTGATCTATTACCTATTGTGCACACTAAGGAATCATAATGTTATATTATTTAAATCGCAGTTTGACGCTTTATGTATTGGGTTGTGTAGGATAGTGTGGGTCATGTAGCTTTCACAAACTAAATTCAGGATCTTCAAACAACAGACGTGAATTTATAATTGGTGAAAAGTCTTGGTGTAATAAAAGCTGTGGTTTATAGGACCAGGTGGCTGGCTCTGTTTATTGTTCACATGAGGGGAGGGATGTGAAATCACAGGAGAAGACAAAGAAAGTGAGGTTAGGGCTGTGGACAGAGGTGAGTACAGAGACCTCCTTTCATCTGACTTCTTTGATGGCAGCCATGATTGTCTGTACAACAAAAGAACTGATATCCAACAAGATTAACAGAGACAGTGACTGAGTGAAGGGAGATCTGACTTTCACCGAGACACATCCAAGTTTACAGGTGTCAAGTTCACCAGGCCAAGGCAACAAAACACTTCTGTCATCTAAATCTCCAGATGAACAATTTTACAAACAATAATCACAGATCTGATAATTAGATCATCCTTGTTTAAACAGTAGCATTAAGTAAACATTAAGAAGTTGCCACAGTCTGCACATGAACCACATAGTACTGTATAGTACTGCTCTATGTCCAAATAATCCTGAGGGAACTCCGTTAATCATTTCAGACAAAAGATATATCTAAATGTGTTATAATGAATGAAAAAACACACAAGCAATGGATTATAACAGCATTATTTTATTTCTCATAATAAAACTATCTGGTAACATTTGTATTTGGGTAATGTGAATGGGTGCAGTCTTGTCTTTCCTTCAGGCAGTGGCTTTCATTAAGGTCCATTTTAATGAATATAACATAAAAAAATACTAATTTGAGCCAGGAGGTTTGGCCGTATTATCTAGATTTGTCCAAAAAGCACCTAAACATAAATCAATTCACACATTATAGAAAAGGAGTGTAATGTTGTTGTTTTGTTTCATAACTGCCAATTTGCCCATTTTAGAAACTTTACAGTTACGGATCTTCTTAGATCTCTGCAGAGAATTAGGCATGTAGATTTGCGAGTTTCATATGAAGAGTATAAATCTATAGAAAATTCTGCATGTACACTACTATTGCACACAACAGTACTCTTGAAAACATGAGCAGGGTGTGAATTTTTTTTATTTACTTTATCCACAACACACACACACACACACACACACACACACACACACACACACACACACACACACACACGCTCACACACACACATCATGCCTCTGAGCTGCATCGGGCCACATCACCTCATCCACATCGCAGGCTATATTGTCTCTTGCCAGGCACCGTGGGAAAAACGCCCTGGATTGGCGAATCCATCCTTGTAAGGCCTCCACTGTGATGTCACCACATCTCTAGTGTATGGTTGTCTGTCATAAACATTCTATCTGCATGATGAGAAAACTCCTCTACAGGTGCTGGCCAGTAAATTAGAATATCATCAAAAGGTTGAAAATATTTCAGTAATTCCATTCAAAACGTGAAACTTGTACATTATATTCATGCAATGCACACAGACCAATGTATTTCCAATGTTCATTACATTTAAATTTGATATTCATAAGTGACAACTAATGAAAACTCCAAATTTGGTATCTCAAAAAATTAGAATATTCTGAAAAGGCTGAATATAGAAGACACCTGCTGCCACTCTAATCAGCTGATTTACTCAAAACACCTGCAAAGGCCTTTAAAAGGTCCCTCAGTCTTGTTTTGAAGGCACCACAATCATGGGGAAGACTTCTGACTTAACAGCTGTCCAAAAGACAATCATTGACACCTTGCACAAGGAGGGCAAGACACAAAAGGTGATTGCTAAAGAAGCTGGCTGTTCGCAGAGCTCTGTGTCCAAGCACATTAACAGACAGGCGAAGGGACGGAAAAAATGTGGTAGAAAAAAGTGTACAAGCTCTAGGGATAACCGCACCCTGCAGAGAATTGTGACGACAAACCCATTCAAAAATGTGGGGGAGATCCACAAAGAGTGGACTGCAGCTGGAGTCAGCGCTTCAAGAACCACCACGAGGAGACTCATGAAAGACATGGGATTCAGGTGTCGCATTCCGTGTGTCAAGCCACTCTTGAACATGAAACAGCGCAAGAAGCGTCTCGCCTGGGCCAAGGACAAAAAGGACTGGACTGATGCTGAGTGGTCCAAAGTTATGTTTTCTGATGAAAGCAAGTTCTGCATTTCCTTTGGAAATCAAGGACCCAGAGTCTGGAGGAAGAGCGGAGAAGCACAGAATCCACGTTGCATGAGGTCCAGTGTAAAGTTTCCACCGTCAGTGATGGTGTGGGGTGCCATGTCATCTGCCGGTGTTGGCCCACTCTGTTTCCTGAGGTCCAGGGTCAATGCAGCCGTCTACCAGGAAGTTTTAGAGCACTTCATGCTTCCTGCTGCTGACCAACTTTATGGGGATGCAGACTTCACCTTTCAACAGGACTTGGCACCTGCACACAGTGCCAAAACCACCAGCACCTGGTTCAAGGACCATGGTATCCCTGTCCTTGATTGGCCAGCAAACTCGCCTGACCTTAACCCCATAGAAAATCTATGGGGTATTGTGAAGCGGAGGATGCAATACGCTAGACCCAACAATGCAGAGGAGCTGAAGACGACTATCAGAGCAACCTGGGCTCTCATAACACCTGAGCAGTGCCACAGACTGATCGAGTCCATGCCACGCCGCATTACTGCAGTTATTGAGGCAAAAGGAGCCCCGACTAAGTATTGAGTGCTATACATGCACATTCTTTTCATGTTCATTCTTTTCAGTTGGCCAACATTAGAGAAACAAACATTTTTTCATTGGCCTTTAGAATATTCTAATTTTCTGAGATACCAGATTTGATGTTTTCATTGGTTGTCACCTATAAATATCAAAATTAAACGTAATAAACATCGGAAATACATTGGTCTGTGTGCATTGCATGAATATAATGTACAAGTTTCACGTTTTGAATGGAATTACTGAAATATTTTCAACCTTTTGATGATATTCTAATTTACTGGCCAGCACCTGTATATGGTTCAGGAAAGGGGAGTAGGGTGGCAGACAGACATTTAAAAAGTGGTTACTGTTGGTGGTGAACCACTCTCTGATTTGGTTTGTTCTGTGGAAGCGGACATTGTCCCAAATGATCACATAAATGTGATGTGTGGGTCCAGGATGGTGTTGTTGGCGGTCCAGGAGGATGTCTTTTAGCTCCTCTAGGAAGGTGAGGAGATGTGGTCACAGCATTAGCAACAAGTGTCTTCAATTTTGAGTCATTGTGTGTAATGAATGACGGCAGGTGGTGTGTTCATTGTGTTCAATTAGTGCTGACTGTGGCAAGCATTTGGCATCACATGAGCTTTCATTTGAGAATATGAGCAGAGTTCTTTTGAACTTGTGTTTTAGCAAGGAGAAATGTGTTGAGATTTATGAGAACGGAGGATTGTGTTTTGTGAATTGTGTCTTCATGTGAAATGTGTTTATGATGTTGGAAAATGATGGCTAGATTTAGTAAATGTGTTTAGACAACTGGTCATTTGGTTTAGAGGATTGCCTTTTGTGTTTTAGCATTTGAGAAAAGCTGTAAACTACCGGCTTAAATATAGATAAAGACAGTTCTACAACAAAAAGCATAAAAGCCATTCATTTATCCCCCCAGAAAAAAAAGAAACAACAAATGCCACAAACACAAATTTTATTTGAAAACAGTCATTGTTCATTTCATCACTGTATACTTTAAATTTAAATGAAGATAATTGTTTAATTTGTTAGGTATTTTACCTTCTTTCAGTCTTATAGTGCTAATTTATACATTTCCTCAGATTCACAGGCACAGATGTGCACCCGCATGTGCAAATGTGTGCATGTGTGTATTCTATTCTGTGAATTTAAATGTTCCCTTTCTTGTGAATGCATTTACAGTATCTGTGATTTATTAGATATGCTGCTCCGGGTTCATAAAAACCATGATTTCCCATAAAATGTCAGTGATAGTGGTTAATATGACACGTTGCGGGTGTGCGAACCTGCACGCAGTGTAGCGGCTGAACCCTCACAGTCATGTAAAATATTAATAATCTATGGAAAAATGTCAGAATGAAGGACTGTGCAGTGGTGCTGGACTCCATTGGTCTCGGTGTCCATTTGTACCTTCGTTTTCTGATTTAAGTCTTAGTAATTCATGTCTTCTAAATATTCAGTTCGTTCCTGTGGACTGTAAAAAATGGTTGCATTATTTCATCTTTGTTGTTTATGTTCCTGATTTTCTCTTTCTTGCAGGATGCTGCTGGAGAAGAGTTTTGGAAAGCGTCTGGTTTTTTCTCTGACTGTGTCAGAGAAGTCCGTGACCCTGCGGTACGGTCACTCAAAGGGTCAGACGTCTCTCACAGTCAGCTTTAGCACAGAGGGACGACTTCTACCAGAGAAGTGGAGTCATCTCACTCTGCAGGTAGGAAAACTAAATGGGTTGAGGTGATTCTCAATGCATTTAAATGTAAAGGCTTGATAAACTGGGATGTTTCTGATTGGGCCAGGAGGAGGAGATGTGCACTTAAACTGACAGAAATGCATGTTTATATTTATTTATTTTGATTTGCCTTATTTAGGGCTTTGAGTGTTAGTTTTTGTTTACTTCTCTGTTTACTAAACAAAGAGCATTATGTCTGGAGGACGTGTCAAGATTAAAGTTGAATTGTTGAAGAACGTCGACATGCTAATTTTCTGAGAAATGTCTAAATAATAACCAAGGAAGTCAAGGAAGATTTACTCGGGACCTTCATTCAATCCTTCAGAATGAGAGTCTTGTACATTCGCACAAACAGTACAAGAGTTGGTGTAAAAAAAGGTTGTGAACAAAGTATTCTTAAAAACTGGAAGTTTTAATAATTTATTTTCATCAATCAATAAAAATCAGTGAATGAAGACAAGAGAAATCTACAGTGGGGCAAAAACTTATTTAAAAAGATGAGAGCCCTGTAATTTTCATCTCAGGTGTAACTCAACTGTGAGACAAAATGATTTAAAAAATCCATAATATCACAATGTCTGAATTTTTTAATAATTTATTAGCAAATTATGGTGAAATTAAAAAAGTATTTGGTCAAAAACAAAAGTCTATCTCAGTGATTTTACTGTTATTTATCCTGTGTTGGCAATGACAGAGGTCAAATGTTTTCTGTGAGTCTTTGTGAGGTTTTCACACACTGTTGCTGGTATTTTGGCCCACGCCTCTACAGCAGTGATGTTTTGGGGCTGTTGCTGGGCAACACAGACTTTCAACTTCCTCCAAAGATTTTCTATAGGGTTGAGATCTGGAGACTGGTTTGGACACTCCAGGACCTAGTAATTCTTCTTATGAAGCCACTCCTCCATCACTTGGGTGGTGTGTTTGGGATCATTGTCGTGCTGAAAGACCCAGCCGCATTTCATCTTCGATGCCGTTGCTGATGGAAGGTTTTAACTCAAAATCTGATGATGCATGGCCCCATTCATTCTTTCTTTTACATGGATCAGTGGTCCTGGTTCCTTTGTAGAAAAACATACCCAAAGCATGATGTTTCCACCCCCATGCTATACAGTAGGTACACGTTCTTGGGATGACACTCAAGATTCTTTCTCCTCCAAACATGACGAGTAGAGTTTTTACCAAAAAGTTCTATTTTGGTTTCATCTGACCATCTGTGGTTCTCTCAATCAAATTCTGGATCATCCAAGTGCTCTCTAGCAAACTTCAGTCAGGTCTGCACATGTACTGGCTTAACCAGGGGTACACATCTGGCACTGCAGGATTTGAGTCCCTGGCGGTGTAATGTGTTACTGATGGTAGCCTTTGTAACTTTGGTCCCAGCTCTCTGCAGGTCTTTCACTAGGTTCCCCTGTGTAGTTCTGGGATTGTTGCTCACCGTTCATGTGATCATTTTGACCTCACAGGGTGAGATTTTGTCTGGAGCCCCTGATCAAGGGAGATTATCACTGGTCTTGTATGTCTTTCACTTTTTAATAATTACTCCCACAGCTGATTTCTTCACATCAAGCTGCTTACCTAGTGCAGATTCAGTCTTCCCAGCCTACTGCAGGTTTGCTTCTGGTGTCTTTAGGCAGCTCTTTGGTCTTTGCCATAGTGGAGTTTGGAGTGTGACTGTTTGTTTGTTTGTTTGTTTGTTTGTTTGTTTGTTTGTTTGACCACCCTTTGCCTTTAAAACAGCATAAGTTCTTCTAGTTTGAACACAGTTGTTGAAGGAACTGGAGTGGTAGGTTGTTGTTCCAAACATCTTGTAGAACAAAACACAGATCTTCTGTGGATGTAGGCTTCCTCACATCCTTCTGTCTCTTCATGGAATCCCAGACACACTCCATGATGTTGAGATGAAGGCTCTGAGGGGGCCAGACCATCACTCAGGACTTCCTGTTTTTTTTTTTACGCTCAAGATAGTTCCTAATTACTTTGGCTGCATGTTTAGAGTCACACACTTAGCATTTTATAAACTGATCAAAATAAACAATGGTTATTGATATTTCTGAAAGCATTTTTTTGTTTAGTGCTTTTTCACGCCTGCCTAAAACCTCAGTACTGTACCTCAAACCATTTGGAGCATATATGAACATGATTTATTATTGTTTTTATTTCCTGGTAAAGCTGCTGTGGCCCAAGCCACTGGTAATTGTTGGAGGTTTTTTATTGGTTGTGTGCAGCTGTGAATGGTGATTGTGCCTTTCATTCAAACCTTTTGAGGTAAAGTTATCACAGAGGCATTATGGGTTATAGTTATAGTTGAATCTCAGATAGAGGAGGAGCAATGTGGTTTTCGTCCTGGCCGTGGAACTGTGGACCAGCTCTATACCCTTGCAAGGGTGATGGAGGGGGCATGGGAGTTTGCCCAACCAATCCACATGTGCTTTGTGGATTTGGAGAAGGCTTATGACCGTGTCCCCAGGGGCACCCTGTGGGGGACGCTCCAGGAGTATGGGGTGGGTGGCTTTCTGTTAAGGGCCATTCAGTCCCTTTACCAGAGGAGCGTGAGTTTGGTCCGCATAGCCGGTAGTAAGTCGGACCTGTTCCCAGTGAGGGTTGGACGCCACCAGGGCTGCCCTTTGTCACCGGTTCTGTCCATAACCATTATGGACAGAATTTCTAGGCGCAGCCGTGGTGTGGAGTGTGTCGAGTTTGGTGGCAGGAGAATCTCATCTCTGCTTTTTGTGGATGATGTGGTCCTCCTAGCTTCATCCAGCTCTAACATTCAGCTCTTGCTGGATAGGTTTGCAGCCGAGTGTGAAGCGGCTGGGATGAGGATCAGCACCTCCAAATCTGAGACCATGGTTCTCAACCGGCAAAGGGTGGTTTGCCAACTCTGGGTCAGGAGAGAGGTCTTACCTCAAGTGGAGAAGTTTAAGTATCTCGGGGTCTTGTTCACGAGTGAGGGCAGGAGGGATCGGGAGATCGACAGGCGGATTGGTTCAGTATCTGCAGTGATACGAACGCTGAGCCGATCTGTCATGGTGAAGAGGGAGCTGAGCCAGAAAGCCAGGCTCTCGATTTACCGGTCGATCTACGTCCCAATCCTCACCTATGTTCATGAGCTTTTGGTAATGACAGAACGAGATCGCGGATACAAGCGGCCGAAATGAGTTTCCTCCGTAGGGTGGCCAGGCTCAGCTTTAGAGAAAGGGTGAGGAGTTCAGACATTCGGGAGGGACTCGGGAGTAGAACCGCTGCTCCTCCGGATCGGAAGGAGTCAGCTGAGGTGGTTTGGGCATCTGGTCAGGATGCCTCCTGGACGCCTCCCTGGGGAGGTGCTTCGGCATGTCCTGCCGGCAGGAGGCCCCCGGGTCGACCCAGGACACGTTGGAGAGGTTACATCTCCAATCTGGTCCGGGAACACATTGGGGTCCTGCCGGAGGAACTAGTGGAAGTGGCTGGGGAGAGGACGGTCTGGAGCTCCCTAGTTGGGATGCTGCCCTCGCGACCCGGACCCAGATAAGCGGAGGAAGACGACGATGACGGCATTATGGGTTATAGTGGGTCTCTGTGTCTGTGCTGGTTTCATTCCTTTCTATTCCAAAATAACTTTATTTTTCAAAAAAAAAAAACATTTCAAACATTTAAAATCTGTATCTTAACTTTTTTCCTCAACATTTTGACTTAAACTTAAAACTTATATACATGTTTTCTCAAGAGGCCCTAATACAATTTATAGTTTACTACACGTATCAAATCATCCTTTTTTTATACATTTATAATGAAATAAACTACCTTAGCAAAAGGGCACAGAAATGTAATTACATATTTTAATCTATAAGTCTTTATTTTTGTTCACTTCCCTTCTTTTTTTTCTTTCCTATTAGAAATTAGCGTAAAAAACAAAATTGTACTTATTGCCATGTCATTTATCAGAATATCAATATTTCAAAAGAGCTTCTTGGTTGGCTGTAAATCATAGACTGTTATGGTTGAAGTAACATGCATTCATGTGCTTATCTGATAACATTTAGTATTCTGGAGAGAAAGAGTTAACACAAAGGGAGGAGTGAGCGAAATGTAGGTTTGTTTTAACAGATACGATATTATATCACAATATTTTCTACTGGAAATGTTTTTTTGTGGAATTCTAGGCTACTAAAAGGCCAAAAAGGCTGGGTACAAACACTTAAAGGCTTTCATCAGCCCTCATCACTCTGAAATGTCCGCGAGTCAAGTGGAGCAAGTTTTGAGGCCTGTCTGTGTTTTTTGTTGTTGTTGTTTTTTCCATTGAGGAGGCTCAATTTACAGATTACTCCACAGGACAAACTCTGCCTTTCATCATCCAAGAACAACACCAAAGATACCACTGAGAGAAAATACTGTCACCATGGCCAGGCTCATCATTTTAGACACTTGTAACTAGGAGTGTAAGGATACATAAAACTTACAAGACAAGACACGATATTGATTTCACGAGAGTGAGACGAGACTGGAGAGAACATGATTTTAATGAGAGTTTATATTTAAACTTCAAATTTTGATATTTTTGCATTTGACCTTTTTAGAGAAATATTGTTGGTAGCTTTTTGTCTTTAAACCTTGTATAACTGCATGTTTTTTTTAAAACAAAAAACAAGGAAATCTTCTAAAAAATGACACAAAGCAGCAACAGAGCCTATAAGTTTGCTCTACACTTTACTGATGGATGTTGACGGGTGCAGAAATTTGGCAATCCAACTTGTAGCATAAACACAGTGGCACTGATGACTCAGTTGGTTGTTGGTGTGTATACAGTACACAGGATCCCTTCTGGCACAGTGTTGTCATATGTCTGTGTGCATGTTGTACATGCCAGTTTAGGCATGGAAAACTGTAAAGCTGTGCTACTAGTATGCTACAACCGTGTAGCTGGGAGGTGTTTTGAGACTTTGTGTGTTTGCTTGTTCTTGTGAATCAGTCTGTCATTTTGTATGGTAATGTGATCTGCTCTGACCATTCAGAAGAGGAACATAATCATCTTTGACACTTAAACAGCATTCACACGCTCATGTTCTCCTGCGCGCACACACATAGCTACACAGTCTGTCACACGAACAGAACGACATAAACCCACAGTTCAGCGGTTATTTGTAGCAGTCTGTCAGCCGTAATACAGGCATTATGCAAAGAAGCTTGGTAATTTAGGAATAACCACATATAGAGTAGACACACACGCACACACACCAGTCATCTGTCAGTTTGCACAGATCAAAACACATAAAAGAAAAAAAAAGACAGTCAAAAGGAATGCCAGTTTCCAAGTGCCAGGAGCAATTTACACACATACGCGCACACACACACACACACACTCACACACACACACACACACACACACACACACACACACACACACACACACACACACACACACACACAGACATGGTGCCAGAAGCAAGGTGCTGTAGGGATGCTGCTCCTCCCTAGGTAGTTGTTCTCTACATCGTTACCATAATCAGATAAGACAACGGAGGAAAATGCAGCCTGAGGGAGAGAGGAGGGATGCACCGACGAAGGGGGAGACATGGAGAAAGTGAGGGAGAAGACTGAGTGTAGTTAAATGTTATGAACTTATTCAGCACAGGACTCATCCCTTAGTGTGGCTTTGCTAAATGTGTTAACAAGTTGCTGTTGCTTCCTCTGTACCACACATTAGATTTGAATCTGATGATAGAGATGCATTTGGGTATGGTTTTGTCTTTAGGTCTTAAATGTTTTGTGCTTTGAGAACATTTTTAAACAAGTGAGGAAAATTCAAAGCTAACTTTATCATCAAGTGTATTTTTAGAAGTCAGGCCTTAACATAATGAGAGAAAATAGTTTTTGAAAACCCAGAAACAAAAGACTAAAAGGGTTTAAATTAATTGTGTTGTGCTTTATTTTAGAGTACCAGAGATTGACTTTGTGCCTGTAGGACATCAGGAGGGGTTGTCTATTAGTGCCTGGGTAAATCAACATTAATGGAAGAGGCAGCGATAAGAGCAACCAGTCACACGACAGCCCAACGTGTCAACATGAATGTTTAACACGTGCATGCACACACACACACACACACACACACACACACACACACACACACACACACACACACACACACACACACACACACACACACACACACACACACTCTTTCCTTTATGCAATTAAACATATTAACAAGGGCTTCAGAGTGCATTTTTTAACAACTCACCGATCTGGAAGATCAGTTTTAAGACAACACTTTGGTCTGTGCCTCATTTGGACTAGCTGTTAGCTTGTAAGGCCTGTAAAAATTAAATCTCATACTTTCTTGTTTGAATTTTCTGAGTTTTCAGCCATATTAAAGGTGTGGTTTACTTGTTTATTCAGTACATTTGCATTGTTCTCTTGTGTAAATCAAATCCTTGTGAGTCATTAAAAAGGCTATGATGCTCCTGTTCTGACATGCAGATGTTTGCTGGTGCAGAGGTGGGCTGAAATTAGCAGGGTTGCTCATTATTATTAATGATATGCACACAGCTCACTTCTGATTGGCTAACAGAACACGTTTTGCTATGTTGCAAAGTCACCATCACCAAGACACTCTCCACTCCCTCTCCTTGCTGCAAAAATAAAAAGAAAAAAGCCTTCCTGTGGGTGGGGGCGTGCCAAGGCCATGAATTCAAATTTACAGTGTGACATAGATATGTGAGGATTTTCAAATCCTAGCATTTCAGCCTATTTCCTATCAGAAGCTAATGCAGAACATAGGTGTAGAAGGCTGTTTTGATGTTCAGCCTGCATAAAAAAAACTCAGAGTGACCCAATTATATTGAAAAATAATAATTAAAATGGTTTTTTTCAGTTTTCCTCACCTTTAAATGTGTTTCAGCAACATCAAAGTGCATGCTACTCATAATTCATTTACTTTTTCTTCAGTATCTGACTCAAATTCCAACTAATCCAAGCTGATCCTGTCCATACACTGCATCTGTGTAAGCATATGCATAGTTATGTGCATGTGTGTGAAGGTGAAGCAAGGTTGTGATGTAGGGGTGTGGTGGATTCCTCTATGGCAGCTCTCTGCCTGCTGGCAGCACAGGCGAAAGGGCATGACACTGGCATCCATTACATAGTGAGAGGGGAAGGGAGGGAAGGGTTTTGTGCGAGTGCCCACTGAATAACTCCCCATACATTTGTTTATTAATTTATTTTTGACGCCTCTGTGCGGCGTGTTCCCGATTAATCATGAGAGAAGGGAAACTAACACAGTCAGGGTCAGGAGTTTTATTTCTGCTGGATACTTGACATACTAAAGCTTTAAAGGTACGCAGCAAAGGCACTACGAGGGTTTGGGATTCACAGAGTTTGTGTTTATTTGATGCTTCTAACGTTATTTATGCTAAAGAAGATGTTAAATTTTATATTCCAATCCAGATCCATTTAGAGCTAACGGCTCTGCTTATCTTTTGCCCCGGGGGCTGATTTAATGAAGATCTCACGGTTTTTATTCTGAGTTTATTCAGAAGAATGTATTAAACAGTTATTAGTCATGTGAGATACACACACAAAGGGAAAAAAGAGAATCCATATCCGTTTATAAGTGGAGGCCTCCTAAAGACAATAAATCACGTGAATATAAATCAGCAGGATGACGCAAATCAGATGTTTAACCTTGTAGTTTGGCAGGTGGCACATGTCTGCACGTTTTCTTCATTTATTTATCCTTTTTGATATTTTAAGTAGAATTTTTCAAGCTTGCTTTGATGTATGGCTCCTCCACATATTAAATATATACTTCTTCTATGTTGTTTTTGCCCAGAAATACATTTTCCCTTCTCTTTTTTCTCTTCCTTCCTCACTACCTTATCCATCCCCTTGCCTTTTTTCGTTGCCCACCCCCATACCTCCACCTTCTTTGTCCTTCCTTCTTTCTCTCTCATTTTCCTCACCCTCTGCTGTACCTCTCTCCCTCTCCATCTCCCAGGGGACAATTTCCTTTTCTTAAATAAACTGTCATAGCTAGTGTTAAAATATGGGCCTTACATGGGCTGAGCGTGGCAAGGCGAAGGCACGGGCCCTGGGCTGGTATAAAACATGGATAATATGCTGTGAGAGGTAATTGTGTCTTTTAGCACTGAGATGAGTAGAACAAATGTCTCCTTCCCGTAGTGTCGCTCTCTCCTTATCTCTCGCTCCCTCCCCCCATTTCTCACCCTCTTTCTATCTCTTTCTTTACACACTGCAGTTGTGTTAATATGATTGAGGGAATATTGGCTGTACATCAGAGCTGCTAACAGTTCATTGTGGGTTAAGGTAAGGGGGAGGCGACTTCAGAGGATGGGAGAGGCTTTGGGTGTGAATAACACTAGGGCAATCACCAGAGGGAGAGAGTGAAGGGGACACGTCTGTCTTGTTGACTCATAAGGCAAAGATCGCTTTATATAATTTATTTTCATGTGGAGAAAAGAAAGATCTGGGACTTTAAGATTTTTTTTTGTTGATAGAATTAGGGCGGGGCAATTTGAGTACAATTATAAATCGCAATTTTTCTGGTAGAATTTGCAATTTTAATGTAATTGATGATTCTGCACAATATTTACAAATGTACAGTAACATCTGTAAACATGACAGGAAATGACATCATACATTCAAAACTTAAATTATATTTCTCGAATAATGCCAGGATGAAATCTAAAGGTAGGAATTGTTTCCAAATGCATATATTATCAAGAAACATGCATGCTGAAGGAAAATGCACGAAGACATTAAGAAAAATAAAATTGTGACAAACTAACGCTTTAAACTAGCTGTAACCTTGTGTGTATGAATTACTGTCTGTGTTTCGGGATTGGCCAAAATTAGGTGACAAAAATCAGATTTTAAACATCTGAAACATTTTCTTAGAACATTATGCGGATGCAGCTTTAAACTGAGCTCATTAAATACCAAAATGCTTTTGCTGTTTCTGAATTTTCTTAATAAAAGCCTTTTAATGCTAAAATGGGCACAATGTTACTTTTTAAAGATGTTAACATTAAATAAAGTTCTCTCAAAAATGCTCCACTTTTTCTTATGAATCCGACCACTAAATCCTTTTACGTTCATAAATAACATTATTATTATTATTATTATTATTATTATTACTATTAATAGGATATGTGTAATTTGTGTATATTTACATTCATGTTCATTTTAATGGATTTTTTATTGGTTCTAAAAGCATTTTAAAGTCTACAATCATAATAATCCTTAGTGTCCTTGTAATGGTCAAGTTTACCATCGGCCTATTTCCATATTTCTGCAACAAACACTTTAAAACTATTTAAAAGTGTGTTTATTACATGTTTACCTTACACATGCTTGTTTCTTTACCACCCTTTTCTCTTCTGGCCCAATGCTACAACCGTAGACACACTGCTGTCACCGTTATGTGCCGAGCCACAGCTTGGCAGGAAAGTGAAAACTGAGAAGAGCTTTAGTCAAAATGCCACTCTAAAAGCTTTCCACTCAGGGTTTCTTTGGGCTTTTAGAAAGGCTTCAGTAGTGCTGCTGCCAGTAGGTGAGTTTTGAACAGTAAATTGTTTGAATATGGCAGAATGCTCAAAACAAAGCACTGAGTCTGTAAGTGACAAAGCAAAAGAAGAACCACTATTGCTGAAGACAAATAAAATTATGCTCTGATGCATTTTATTTTTATGATCAAGGTAAAACTCTGGCATTTTCAAAACTTGTTTTCAAGTACTGATAAAATAATGGTGGTTTTTCCTCCTGTTTGTAAGTTTTGGGCTAAAAAACTCATGAAGGATAATGGAGAAAGTTAACATTTTATGAAGCCATATCAAATACTTTAGACCAGTCTCTCACTGGGTGGCAACTTTTGGCAACTAATGAAATAATAAAATGTGACAAAATGCTCCAGTTTTCGGGTGTGTGACACTTTTGCAGCAGGTTGTGGCCTGGTCTCGTGGGCCCTATAATATAATTCCACACAAATCTGACCATTTGTGTGAAAGTCATGACATTTTTGGGACATATTTGGCCACAAATGGCTCTAAATACTACTTTTATTTGCTATTTAATACCTAACCCTCCCTGAAATTGGCAGACGTTTCTTGCACTTTCATATAAATTTAATCTCAAACCTAATGTCACAACTCTCTTGGCTATGTTTTAAGGAATTTTTGCTTGAAATAATTCAGTGAACCATTTTAAAAGCCAAGAGATTTCAGAGAAACTTGATAGTCAGGAGGAAACTAGAACCTTTGTAAACATTTACAGACATTTTGGGCACTTGTGTACGAAAACCGTTCACAATTTCTCACCAGCAGCAAAGCTAGATATAGTTTCATGATTTATAATAATCTTTACATTTATAATTGGTATACAGATAAAAGATGAATGCAGTAAAATAATTACATCTTAATAAAATATTCATTCATTATTTTACAAGCACAAAGGGCCGCATGCGGCTCCAGAGCCACGAGATGCCGACCCCTGGTCTAGTCGTTAAACTCTTCAATTTTCCACATTCTCAGAGTGAACTCACCAAAAGCCACAGGTAAGAAAAGAAAGTAGCTGGAAATACTAAACAGATCTGAAAAAAATTAAAGTAAAATGGAGAGAAAGTGTTTGTGAAAGCTAACAAAGGGTAGTTTCAAAAGGGTGCGTTGTGGCTAAGGAAGATGAAGCGCTTCAGGATTCATTTACATCAACCCTGACAAGTCCCTCACATCTCCCTGAGAGCCACGCGGCTCTGGCGTAGAGATTCCTAAAGAGAGTTCTTCCAACTCGCTTTCTGTTCTGACTTTTCTTTCTCTCCCCCGTCTCTTTTTCTCTTTGCTTTTTCTGTATTCACTCCTGCACTCTTTCTTGTGCGCTTATCCGGTTGCCAGTCTTCAATCAGCCATCATGAAAGTGTCTGTCAGGGCGTCTTAACTATCCTCTGAGAGGCAGACACTTGTCTGGGCCTGCCTTCATCCCCTAAAGGCGTTTTTTGACTTGGACTTATTTCCCTCCTCACACCTTTTTAACTCCCCCTAAAGAGCTGACAACAAGTGAGAGCGACAGGGCAAGATAAACATGAGGGAGGAATACGAGAACTGAGATGAGAGGAGGAAGATGTCAACTGAGGGAGGAGTGAAAGTAAAAAAGAAAAAAGATATGTTATGAGAAACAATACTAGATTTTAGAAAATGTAAAAACAGAGGAAATGACCTGACCTGAGAAGAAAGGACAAAGCAAGGTGGACAAAAGCAGACGAGTGAAATGAAACAGAAAAGAGGAGTATCTAGTAAAACAGGGAAGGTCACGTTTATCAGAATGTTTCCAAAACACAGGATGTGGACGTTTCAGTGAAGCAATCGTCTGGGCTGGATACATTAAAGTTTTTTTTTCTTCTTTTGGGTGGGGGTGGTGGGTGGTGGGTGTCTGTGGGGGTGGGGGTCCTTCTCATGGAAGTATCTTTCTTTTGTCCTGGGTTTGATGTGAAAGGGAACTTCTCCTGCTTTGACAGTGTTGTCAGCCACGCAGTTTTTAATATTCATGGAGCCGATCAGGAGACGAAGGCAAAGGAAAAAAAGGGGAAAGGAGTGGAGAGGATATTTTTGGTCAAACAGAAAGCTAATTTGCAGCTGATGCAGTTTAGCCTGAGGCTCTTTCTGCTGCTGGGGAAATGAGCTGGAAGATTAGCCAAATGTATAATTCACATGTTGTCACACACACACACACACACACACACACACACGCACGCACGCACGCACGCACGCACACACACACACACACACACACACACACACACACACACACACACACACACACACACACAAACACACACGTACACATGGACTTTGCATACAATTTTTGCAAAAGGAAGAAAAATCAGAAGAGGAATTGCATTTTATTTTCTTGGATGCTTCTAAAATTTTACATCTGCATCATGCCCTCCATCTCCTCCAACACAGATTTTTACTCAATAAAATTGTGATTTCCTTCTATAGGTAATAGACACTCTGTATAAACTTGAATATGTCTAAGTCTTCAGAAATTAGTTTGACCTCTAGTTGACATTTCAGATCTATGATCGACGTGCGAGTCTTTTCCTGGATGGCCTTGAGGAGGATGGGACACCATTTGATACAAAACACCTGACCAACGCACTCAGTGATGTCGGCGAAGATGCCACCATGTGGGTGGGACTTGGCGCTAATGGTAAGGATGTTTTATGTTTTTTTGACTGGGAGCGGCTGTTTAGCTTCATGGTCTTGAGTAGTGACCAGTTAGTGTTTCTAATTAATTTCTAGCCCATTTTCCTGTTTTATTACTCTTTTTAACCCTTTAAGACCCACCAGAACTTATATTTACATCTTTACATGCTGTGGTGCCATTTTTTGGAGTATTTCAACTGGCTATACATCAATACAACCCTTACATTATAAATCTTAATAATAGAAATGTAAAATGTCATAGCAACTTAATATTTTACTAAAAATGCAATTATCCATACAGAAATTGAAAACCGTATTTTGTTTTTACACATTTTTTATTATACAGAAATGCCCTTATACACACAATCTTTTCAAACAACAACAAATTTATTTGAAGTGCTTCCATTTCTGAGATACATTTATAATAATGTTGAATATTTGTAGCAAATTTTTCAGTACTATATCGTTTTCCTTTTCTCTCACTAATAATAAAAAGAATAATAAAGAATATTTCATGAATATATACGTGAGGAAACAAACAGAAACGTAACCCGGCACTGTAATGGCGTCAACCACTTAGAGGAGGAAGGGTGTACCATTTGGCAGATCCGTGATTCTTTAAAACATTCGTAGTGGTGTGTGAGTGTGTTGGGAGTTTGTAGTGGGTGTGTGATGTGTGTAGGATGTGTTTGACTAAACGTGTTATTGCAAAAAAGTCTAGAGTGAATCTCAAAAGGGCCTTCGAATTTTGGAGCTAACGAAGATCCAACAACAGGTCTTAGAAGCAAGACCTTGTCCCCTGGTTGCAAAGTTCTAGTTACAGCTTTTTTATCAAATGTTCTTTTCATTTTTTGTTTTGCGTCTCGGAGGTGCTGTTGAGCAAAGAGATTAGATTTTCTCAATCTAGATTTGAAGGTGACCACATATAGAGGAACACTTTTTCTTTTAGAGCCTTTAGGGGCCCCCGAGGAGTGTGACTGAACACGAGCCAGTGGGGACTGAATCCAGTAGACTCCTGAACTGCATCTCTGGCGGCAAATAAGACAAATGGAAGTCCGTTTTTCCAGGATCGTCCGGTGGTGTGACAATATTTTCTCAGCATAGTTTTTAGAGTTTGATGCCACCTTTCAACAACTCCCTGGTTTTCAGGGTGATAACTGGAGGACTTCAGGTGCTGGATATGTAAAGTCTTAGCCACCTGAGCAAAAATGCGTGAAGTAAAATTGGAGCCCTGATCAGACTGAATGGATCTAGGTAACCCAAACACAGAAAAGAAACCGGTCAGGGCTTTAATAACATTAGCTGTGGTGATGGAAGACAGTGGCACGGCTTCAGGAAAACGAGTAGCTGAACAGATGATGGTTAGGAGATATTTTTTCCTGTTCGAGAGGGCGGTAGAGGTCCCACACAATCAATAACTATGTGAACAAAGGGGTTTTTTATCACAGGAGTAGGATGTAAAGGGGCCGGCCGAATGGTCTGATTTGGGTTACCTACAGTTTGACACGTTGGGCAGCTTCTACAAAAGTCAGACTTCTTTCTTTAATCTTGGCCAAAAGAAATGGCGCAATATGTCATCATACGTTTTGTTTATTCCTAAATGGCCAGACCATTCACTCTCATGAGCTAATGATAAAATGTGGGAACGGAACTTTTCAGGCACAACTATCTGTTTTATTTTTCCCCAATCGGCGCCTTCAGCAGAGGGTTGGGCCCAACATCGGAGCAGAACCTCGTTCTCTAGTTTATAAGTGGCTATGCCTTTTGAGGGCTTAGCGTCACCAGCCGCGAGAGAAAAATAAGGCTGGAGAGTTTTATCTGCTCTCTGAGCTGCTACTAAAGCATCGTAGCTTAATGGAAAGTTCACAGAAACCGGGGGTTTCATAAAAACAGCAGCATCTAAAGCGGAGTTTTCATCGGACAAAAAAGGGTACAAAACAGAACCACAGAGGGTTATATCTGGATCCTTTTTAGCTTGCGCTCGAGTCTACGCACAGGCAGGGAAAGGGCTAGCACTAGCATGAACTTCTGGCTCCACTATGAGTTCAGGCAGAGGCACGACTAAGCCTCCAGCAGCGTCATTCCCTAAAATTAAGTCAACTCCTTTAGTTGGGAGTTCCTCCAACACCCCAACCACAAAATCACCCAAGACTAAAGGACAGGACAGTTTAATAGAGTGCATTTCAGCAGAGATAGCTCCCATCTCAATACCTTGAAGCAACACTGAATAGCTGGCTTGGCTGCTTTCAGAAAAGGACAACACGCTTCTCTTAAAGTTTGGGAAGCTCCCGTATCTCTCAGAATGACTACTTTGGTTTTGGTTTCAGAACCCAGAAGAGACACACGACCCTCTGATAGAAATGGCTGATAGCAGGGGTTTGGCTTTTCTGAGTTAGCTTCCAAACAAAAAGCTATTTCTGTTCTATTCTTATTTAGAGAATTTCCGGATCTACGGATCTTCAGTTTTAATGCGTAGCAGTCACGGATAACATGACCGCGTTTATGGCAATAGAAACACTCAGGATTCTCATGATTAGGAGATGGTTTAACACTGGGTCTGATTCCTCTGTTTGGTTCGGAACGAATCTCTCGGACGCTGTGAGTTAGAGAGAATTTGTCGGCCATTAAAGCAGCCTCGGAGAAGTAAGTAACCTTTTGTTCATTTAAATAGTGAACCAGTCTCTCAGGAAGATGTCGTTTGAACTCCTCTATCAAAATTAGCTCTTTCAGTTCGGCTAGCGAGGAGATATGGGAAGCAGCACACCATTTCTCAAACAACACTGAGGCCTAGTCCACACGTAGCCGGGGTTTTTAAAAAACTAATATCCGCCCCTCCAAAAACTTGCATCCACACCACCGCGTTTAAAAAAAAAAAACTCTGTCCACACGTACCCGGATAAATATGTTGTTAAGACATGCCAGACCTGTAGGCGGCAGTACTTCCCCCGCAGATCTTCACTTTGGCCGGAGTTTTTAAAAAGATCCGTTTTCGTGTGGATGACAGGCCAAAACGTAGAAAAATATCTACGTTTTGGCAGATCCCCAGCTACGTGTGGACAGGGCCTGATTTTGAGTGGGCATACGCAACATAAGACTGGTTTAACTGAGGTTTTTCAAATCTAAACTGTTGCCTGTAGGCTTCAGGAACAAGTTTGTAGGCCATGAGCACAGAGGATTTCACCTTGTCATAATTAGCGCCATCTGTTGGAGACAGAGCGGATACCACTTGAAGGGCCTTACTTTTTAACTTGCAAGTCAAGAGCAGAGACCAAACCTCGCGAGGCCACTGGAGCATCACAGCGATCCGCTCAAAAGCTAGGAAGTAGCCGTCCACTTCTGTCTCCTGGAACTGGGGCAGCAGCGTGATACATTTGCTGATGTCGAAAGGTGGGGTCTTCAACGGCGAACTGGCAGGAGCTACTGGATCTGGACGAAATCCCGCCTGGGAGGCGTCCGAGCCATCGGGCTCCTGAGAGCAAGTCCAAGCAGCGGCAGGAACGGGCTTCTTATTCCGTAGCTCGAGATCGAGCATTTTAAGCTGGGTTTTGGCATCCAGTCTTTTCAAGTCCAACTCGTGACGTAGCTTCCGTTCTAGAGCGCGTTCATCCGCCTCGATGCGCAGACGAGCGAGACGGAGCTTCAGGCGAGTTCTAGTGTGTGGAGAAGTAGAAGGACTCTGACCTGGTGACAGTGAGCCTGAAGAGGACTCTTCCGGTTGTCTGATTTTATCCTCTCCCTCCGGAGTCACCGGTGGTGACGAAGGGTGTGAGCCAGTCTCAGAAGGAGGCGGAAGGATCTCCTGTTCCTCCAAATATTCCAACACGAACTTCCGTAGAGCGTCTTTTGTCAGCTGTTTCGGGACAATCAGGCTGAAGTGGGTGTGGCTACTTCCTGTAGGTCGGCTTTTCTACAGCTCCCCAGCAGCCGGCGCGAAGGAGCCTCCACAAAAGCCCGCAAGTCAAAGGATGCCATGGCGACGTCCGCTCCACCTCCAAGAGAGGAAAACAAGGTTAGTCCTAAAAACAACACAGAATAGAATGTAAACCCCGGGTAATAAATGTGTAGCCCCCACTTCTTTTACGGCCCCCAGCTCGACTAGGAGATGATGTTGGTTAGAGGGCGTAAAGAAAGGTGGTTGTGAACAGAAACAAACCAAGATTCTCTCTCTTAAAGGAGTTTATTTAACTAAAAGGGGCGCTGCTTTATGCAGGAAAAGGATAAAAGGTCACAAACACATAAAAGTCATCCAAAACTGGGGTTTAAAGTTAATGATAGTTGTAGCGTTATTAAGATCCTATTGTCTGCCCTTAACAGCTGCCCCTTCACACAGTAACATCGCCAAGGTCGGATGCTGGTTTCAGTATGTTTACATTCCAGGAGAAGAGACAGAAGAAGAGAAGAAGAACGCTTTCCATTAATTAATCAAAGTACTTTATTCGTGATAAAGCTAATCAGAGCATTTGTTGATCATTAATAATCAGGTGAATGATCTGTGAAATAAAGATGTCATGAGTTATGTGTTTAAAGAATAAACAGGACTGCACCAGACAGACTGATCTGCATTGACATGGAAACACATGACACATTGTTTTCAACCAATCAGAACTTTCGTCTGTCGTAGAGAGAATCTGGGTTGTTTAATGAAGTTGTCCAATCCGGTTTACTAAGATTTGTAAACAACTAGGAGATATAAAACAAGGCAACGTCATTTTATAGTCAGTTCCATTTTAACCTCAGTTCTGTTCAGTTGGAGATCCAGAGGATTCCATCGTCATCATTAAGAAAGTTGCAGACTGGCCAGCTGCACTTTCCTACTTTAAACTGAGAACTGTCAAGCTGGAGATTTCCGTCGTTTGAACAACAAGACGACGTTCCTTCAAAATAAGAGCTAACTCACTGACGCCTGCCACTGATACCGGGAGTCGATCCGAAGACGGGCTTTGTCGTGCTGCGACCGCTGCTTCACCAGCTCCAGTACATCCGAAGGTCCGAGGACCTGGCATTTCCTGATCTAACACGGGAGGCTCCAGACGGTACGTGGTTGCGGCAAAATGGCGGCTCATGTCATCAGCTTCTGAAGCCTCGTGGTAGCCTAGTCATAACAACCAGATTCGCTACGTCAGCCTAGAGATTCTGAACAACACACACACACACACACACCAACATGAAACATCCAAATCCATATGCATCCATCACGGAGTTAGTCCTGGTAGATTGTAAGAATTTATAATTATAGAAATTAAAGATTCTTAAACGATCCCAACTCTCTCTTTTCTTGTATCTCAGTCAATACAGAGTGTTTAAGTAAACTCCCTGATGATAAAAACAACCACTTCTGATTATAATATTTAGATCTAATTACAGTGTATAAATATACAAACTACAGATCACTACATAGTAATAAACACAAAGTGCCGGGGTTTAAACCGGGTAAGGAAAAAGCAGGGTTAACACAAAAAACTCCACCAGAGGGGTGAGCTAGATCTCTTTAACGAGAATGCCAAATAAACACTAACGAGCTCTAGAAACTAGGAAGAATTTACCAATACCACACAGGTAACCAAAACGAGACTTTAACATCTGGACGAGGAGGGAAAAGAGAAGAGCAAACACTACTGCCTGTTCTCTCCTGAACTTCCCCCGCTGTATATCACCTGATGCTCCCTTTTAACAGGGAGCCTCACTGATTGAAATCAGTTACACCTGGCTCAGATAGAGCCAGGAGAGCAGGTAAGGATGCTGAGAGCACCCAGTGGCCATAAAACAGACAGCGTCTGTTACACTGGAAAACCTTCAGCCATCCTTCAATGACTGAGAACCTCCATCAGCTGTCTCCTGTCTGCCTACAATTATAATAAATATTGTGTTTTTTGTGCTGCCAAATGTCTCATTTTGATTCCAGTTTTTATATTTTAATGGATATTTATAAATTACATTAATTGAATTAACACACTGTTGCACGTTTCACTAGCGCTATTGTGATGAATTAAACTAGCACCTCACTGTTAAAAGCTCATTTTGATTTCAAGCGTGTTTAAATATTTATGGACATGAACAATAACAGGACATATAAAAATTGAGATTGATTTAATTAATATAACAAATAACTGTTTAGAGAAGGAAAGAGTCATTCAAAGGCACATTCTTCTGGAAGCTCCTGATCCTGACGACACCACCAAAGGATCACCTACGACCAAGAGAAAGCTGGTATCAGTAAATAATGAAATCAGGGCAATTTTAGTGGGATGTTTGTGATTGTGTAACATAAATGAAAATATTACAGAATAATTTTCTCATGGGGTATTTTTATAACTTTCTCTGCAGCAGACTGTAACTTAAGCCCAGGGTAGGTGGCCGTGTCTTAGAAAGCTGCTATCCAGATTGTTTCAGTGCTTTTCCTGCTTTAACAGGTTAGATTAGCTGTTAAGCAGCTCAGCTATTTGGACCAGCCCTTTAATAAGCAAAAAAAAAAAAAAGTTCTATCTTATATAGTTTCAGTTCTACAAGCACTTGAACACAGATATGCAAATGGGAGCGCCGGCGCCCCCACCGCTCTTAAAGGGTTAAGTGGTTATCTGATGAATTATTTTATTCTGAGTGCTGATCAAACGTAACAAAATTAAACTATTTAGCTCTAGCTCTGACTTATCATCAGAGCAAAAAGCTGATTTTTTTATTTGTATGTTCTTTCTATTTAGGAATGTATTTTTTATTTGTTCCCATCCTCAATAACCCAGTGCAGCTTAAACTGTTTACATATGAAAACTGTAACTCTAGAAGAATTTAGTGGCATGACAGGCATTATTCTCAAAGCCAGTCTTTGTCAGAATGATTATTACCACTGAATAATGGACATGTAGAAAAGTGAAAAAAGGCTTTCCTTAACATGTTATTGAATGTTTGCAGATACAGGCACTGCTTAGAGTGATGGCTATTCTTCAGATCTGGAGCAGATGTGATCATTTCTAAATAGAGATGCACCGATACAGATACTGGTATTGTATTGGGTCGATACCGATATGGCACCATCCTCGGTATTGGTAAAAGTTAACCGATACCAATGCAGTTGCCTGAAAGTGGCTTCACTGTAACTTGTCATTACTTTTTACTTAATATTTTAGTTTTGTGATAATTTCTATTAATTTAATTTATTTTTTTATCTACCTCACAGTTTTTTCCTATTGAAAGCAGAGAAGAAAATAAAACCTATATTCCAGTTCATTTCATTTTTTTGTGTGGTAGAAGTATCGGTATCGACCATCGACATATACATATATGGACAATGGGTTTCCATAGACTCCAATAACATATTTTTGAAGAGAAATGGGAGGTGGCCACCACCACCATTTTGACCGTGTCACAGGTTCTGTCAAGCCCAGACAATTCCACAAAATGGAAGAGAGGTGGAGCTGAGGGTGGGGGCTGTAAGGCTGGGATCAACTGATGACACCCGGTCGAACTAGCTACAAGCTAACCTGAAGCTTGTCACGTTCAGATTAGGAGGAGTAGGACCCAATATGCAGAGCACCAGACGACATGAGGCAGGAGTAATTGAAAAAAGGGTAGAATCCTTTATTTGGAAGTCTTTATCCAAAAAAACGACGGACAGGAAGTCAAGCCAGGTATCCAGAAAACAGGAACACGTTCAGGAGTCACAAAAACAGGCAGGAGTCTCAGATTTTACACGAGGGGACAAAACACGCTGACAACAACAATGGACCAACAAGACAGAGTGGCAAGACAAGGTTTTTATAAACAGAGAGGAGCAATTAGGGAAACAGGCAGCAGGTGTGTGGAGTGAGGGCTGGAGGGAAAGCAGGTGAATACAATTATCTAAATGGGGAACAGAACCAGAGGAGGGCAGATAAACCTAAAACTATAAAACACAAAACTAAACCTAAAGACTGAGGGCCAAAAATAAACAACTAATAACTAGACGGATAAGGAGGACTAAATAAAGATTGATTAGGAATGGGGAATGATTAGAAAGACACCTGAGGGAAGTCTACAGAGGGCTGGGGATAATAATGGGACACAAGAGGAAAACCTGGAGTGGGAACTGGAGGGGCTGGGGAACAAAGGGACACAGAACATGACAATGCTAACCCAAAGCTAACGCGGAGGTGGGAGCTAAGCTAACGGACGTAGCAACCTAGCTACAGCCATAGTTAACTGTGCACAACACCAGAGCTTCTGAGTCAGAGATACGCCGGGCTGACCGCTGGGTAAAACCGGGTGGAACACAGAGGTCTCCCGAGAGCTCCACAAGCCGATAGTCGGAACCCAGTTCCACCAGCATGTTATATTTCAACCCATTTTCTAAAGTGCAGCATTATATTAAATGCACTGAGTTTTACCCTATTACATTTAAATTTCGTGGTTAAACAGTACATGTTAAAATCCAAGCTCAGCTCGGCAGTGACCTAAAATACATAAATATAAATTTACTTACTGAAAAAAATGAAGTGGAGACTCCTTGGATGCTCTATTTTTAGTGCAATTAATGCCACAGCAAGTCATTTTGTCCAACAATTGCACAAAAAATATCCAAAAAAGAACGCACAAATGGCACAGCTAATGGTCTAAGTTGAGAGACTGAAAATGACCGAACAGTTTCCAGGCCAGACCGAGGCTCTACTGAGGCCTTTCCACGGAGCTAGCTCTGTGGTCACGTGGGTCGGATGTTCATTAATTTTACAGAATTTTAGGCTTTTAATACACTTAAACAGAAGAGTGAGAAAAAAATCACCCCCCTCAGAGTTGTCATGAGTGTAAACTAGATCATTTAAACCAAAAACATGTTTTGATACCAGGCTGTGAACATGTTTATTTCTGCTATGAAATTGGTATTTTTAACATGGGAGTCAATGAGGATTTGCTCGCTTCTGACACCAGCCCCCAGCGGATGAGCAATTTATTTCATTTCCGCGTTTGCCTCAATTTCTGTCCCGCATTGTGGGGGCTTGGTATCGCCGAGTACTCAGATCCAAGTATCAGTATCGTATCGGTTTGGAAAAAAGGGGTATCGTTGCATCCCTATTTCTAAAGCCTCTATCTCTTTAAGAAGATTATTTCTTTCTCCTTATACTTGCTGTGCCCAGTTCCATACACAACTTCTGCTTTCTAGTAGAATGCATTAGTACTACAGATGTTAAGTGCCTGTTCATTATTGCTGTGTGACAATATAATTAAGTATTAGAAAATTAAACTAACTATTAGCAATAAATGTTTAATTTTTAGGTACACTTTTCTGATTAATACATCCTGCCAGTGTCATGTTCTGGGGGTGGAGATGGTGGACCAAGTGTGGTGGAGGGTTCCAGAGGCAGATGAACAGGCACAGATAAAGTAAAAATAGTTTAATTGTAGACTGGGAGCGAGAGGACAAACGAATATGCACAAAACGACAATGATCCGACAAAGACAGCAACAAGGAGGGAGGTATATATATATATATATATATATATATATATATATATATATATATATATATATATATATATATATATATACACACACAAGGGAATCAGGAACACATGGGCAGAGTAATGAGGGACAGGTGAGAACAATAAGGGTAATCAAGGCAGGAGAGACACAGTCAGGGAGGCTGGGGTGGATCATGACAGCCAGAAGTTCAGTAGTTTTCATAAACAGAGTTGCATCACAGTCATTCACCTATGTAGCATTTTACAGGAAGATTGGTCTTATCACACAGTATATGTGTTCATCATATGTGGTATTTAAAGTGTTAGTTTTGTTTGCATTAAACCACATTATGCTTCAATTATGATAATGCAGCAAAATGAGCGATATTTGCTGAAAAGAAAGGTTTAAGTGTCTGTTAGCCTTATGGAAAGACTTGGTGAATCTAGTACAAGTAACAGACAGATCATTGATATAAAACCTGTGGATTACTGGTTTTGCTTTTTATACATTAAGCCTAAAATAATATAACTAAGTAACTGAGAGATTGAGATTATGTATACACATATATACTGTATATGTGTATAAATCCACATGTATATATGTTTGTGCGTGCGCACACACACACACACACACACACACACACACACACACACACACACACACACACACACACACACACACACACACAGTATGCATGTATATTTTATTGCTTTACAGAAGAAAAATGCTGCTATTTTATCATATTTGTCCATCTTAATATGGTGTCAATGACTACTTCACCTTTGTTTTCCTTCTGGCCTTCATCCTGTTTCAACTACATATCAGTGATTGATTAGTGGTGCCTTCAGGCCTTTTTAGAGTCAATAGCAGAGAAATTGAGAGGAAAAAATATCTGTTCATCTCTAGAGTGATAAACGAGTGTTTTTCTTCTCGTTTATCAGCCATTGATCCTTAGTTCACAGCAGGTAGCGTCTGATCAGCTGAAGATCACATAAGAGAGGCTGATCAATGAAAGTGATTGGCTGGGGGCAGAGAGAGAGAGTGTGTGTGTGTGTGTGTGTGTGTGTTAGCATGCATGTGTGAGAGTTGGTGATTGTTGAACCCATAGGGAAATGACTGGAATTCTGATCAGAAGAATAATTATGTAAATACTGATCAGATGTATTGATTCTATCTGGGTCTGTTTTTGGAGGGCAACCTGTTTATTGGAAAATGCAAGTAGAAGCAGTAAAAAGAGAAGCTTTTAACACAGTCCCACCTTTAAATGTCCAGTGTGTCTGGACGGATTCAGGTGGCTGAAATCAACAATCAAATAAATCTCAAGAGCCCTCAAAGGAAAGTGAAAAGTTCCATTTCTTCTTGAAAAGAAACAAAAAGAAAACTTGTTTCAGGGCGACTTCTAACACGGCTCTGAGTGTGTGTGCATTTTATTTTTTTATTTATTTTATTTTTTTCATGGTTTTTCATGGAGAGTGATACTGGGGGGAATGGACTGCTTCAATGGACAGATATCAATGACAGTATTTTACCTGCTTACAATTTGGCTTATGCTGACATTTCTATGGCCAGTAAATAGAATTGGTTTGCCAGCACTGCCACACCTTACTGAAGCTGGGCGTACACTTTGTGACTTTTTCACTTTTTTGGGCCGATTTTCCACTCATCCACAAGATTGGGATGAGTTTTGTGCTGAACATTGTGTAGTAAACAGGGGGTTATGAGAGGCGATTAACACCACGTGACCAGCTACCGATCAGCAATCGTGAGCTCGCATGGACTTCTGGAGTGTTTGATATTTTACTCGTTCCCCGTGAGGGTTGAAGCGGCGCAGCGGGCGGCTGCGACCTAAAAAGTGCCAGAACCACTCACGGCGCATGCGCAGTCATGCATCAGCACCGTTCTCCCGCTATTTTCCTAAATATCACACGTTGTTCGTTTTTATTTCTACACATCTTTAACACACAATGACAGGATTGTCAAGAAAGCGTTTTTGTCGTGTTCGTGTCAAATTAAACTGATCAAAACACAGATTTACTTTCTTTATTTAGTTTTCCTCATCCAACCCCCATAAATCCCTGTGTGTCCTTCTGCAGCACTCCCGAAGGACAACAGGCAAAACAAGACAAAAAAGTTAGGTCCGACGTGTTGCTACCAGACGTACAGTGTGAGCAGTCAGGTCGCATCCGAGAACTGGGTCTTACAGTGTGAGCGCATGGCTCGTGAGATCTGCCCTGCGAGGAAGTCGTACAGTTTGAGCTGAAGCTGAGTGCTACCAGTGAAAAAGTCACACAGTGTCCGCCTAGCTTAACACAGGTAGACTCACATATTCACTGAGCCACCTGTTGGAGCTCGGCCGCCAGCATCCAACATCAACAAACGCACTATATGACAATATTCCTTGACAGATACTAGGTAATCATGAGTAGAAATGTATCCGGAGGAAAAGAGGATCCAGAAAAGGAATAAGGAAAAGGCTGAGGAGGAGAGGCAGCCGGCTACCGCTACCGGTAATCGCGCTGTCAAACGTGAGATCCCTCCAGAATTAAATAGAGGAACTTTCAAGCCTCCTAAAGTTTTATCAGGACTATCGACAGATCAGCCTCCTCTGCTGCACCGAGACCTGGCTTACCGAGGACACAGAACTGCAACTAGACAGCTTCAGCATCATCCATTCAGACAGGGATGCAGCGAGAACCAGGAAATTGATCGGGGGTGGACTCTGTATGGCTGTCAACAGTAAGTGGGCCACAAATTTTACAGTGAGAGAGACTGAGAGCTGTAAGCACTATGAACTGATGAGAATATTTTTCATACCACACTATTTACCTCGACAGTTTTCTCAACTGACTGTGATTTTAGCATATGTCCCAGGACCGGATTTTAACTTGGCGGCAGAAAAAATAGCCGACAGCTATCACAGAGCTGGCAATCAGACTGGAGCATAGCCGGTGTTTCTCTTAGGGGATTTTAACAGCTGTGACTTGGCGTCACATCTTCCTGATCTTGAACAATATGTCACCAATCTCACTAGAATGGATAAAATGTTTGACCTATGCTATGGAAATATTCCAAATGCATATGTATCAAAGTCCCGCCTCCCTCTTGGTAGATCAGACCATAACGTAATTTTTCTGCTTCCTAAGTACAGATCCCAACTAAAAACAGGAGAGACAATAACAAAGACAATCACAGTTTGGATTAATGAAGTAACCGACACACTCAGAGTTCGCTTTGAACACACAGACTGGGACTTGTTTTTAATGACTGTGGTGATGATCTGAATGACAGACGTGCTAACTTCATATATTTTATTTTGTGAGAACTCTGTAACTCCCACCAGAACAATCTCCATTTACCCCAATAATAAAAAAAATGGGTGACAAAAGAAATGAAATTGTGCCTAACCCAGAAGAAGAGAGCCTTTCTCCAGGGGGACAAGCAGAAGGTGAGAGAACTGGAGAGGGAGTTCAGGAGGCAGTCTGCCCTTGCAAAGAACAACTACAGGAAAAAAGTTGAGAAGAAACTAACATCTGGGAATGTAAAGGAGGCGTGGCGAGGACCAAATATCATGATGGGCCACGCCACTAAACCAGCCGCGATATGCTGCACAAACCCTGGTCTATTAGCAGAAGATGTAAACATTTTCTTCTGCAGATACAACCAAAATATATCAATAGGAAACCAAAACTGGAACAGTCAGAGCAGCAATCAAGACCTGAGTGTTGATGAAAAACTGGTGATTTCCCTTTTACAGAAAGTCAACCCATACAAGGTCCCTTGCCCAGACAGGCTCAGGGACCGGGTGCTGCGAGGCTGCGCTGTACAGCTGGGTGCAGTCATCACCAGACTGTTTCAGCTTCTTTTGAACTTTAGTTTTGTTCCCAGTCTGTGGAAGAAATCCTACATCATTCCAGTTCCTAAAAAGGCTAATCCAAAAGACCAGACCAGTGGCCCTTACATCTGTGCAGTGCAAATTCATGGAGAGAGTTGTGTGTGATTTCATGTCACACACACTGTCTGGGAAGCTGGACCTTCTCCAATTTGCCTACAGGGCAAAACGAGGTGTAGAGGATGCAAGTCTGACTCTCTTAAATACAGTCCCAACAATCATGGACTCTGCCCGACCACACGCTAGGAGTTTTGAAATGGATTTTTCTTCTGCTTTTAACACTTTAAATCCTGTCACTCTGCTGCACTGTCTGTTGGACTTACAGATTCACCCAGCCTTGATTTTATGGATAAGGGACTTTTTAAAGGACAGATAACAACTGGTATTTTTAAATGAATTTATGTCAAGTAGGCTGGTTTTAAACACAAGGCTCCCACAAGGCAGTGTTTTATCCCCAATGCTTTTCTCCATTTACACTGATGACATCACCTGTAGCAGGGCGGTAATTCAGCTTTTAAAATATGCAGACGACATGGCCCTGGTGGCCCATGTGGACAGTGTGGAGGCTCTGGTTCAGTATCAACTTGCAGTAGATGACCTGACCACAACTTTTAAGGCAAAATCACTGGAACTCTACATCTCAAAAACAAAGGAGTTGTGCTGTGCAGGCAGAGACAGAGCCACTGCATCTCAGCTTTTTAAACCGGTGACCATTCAGAGAGAGCATGTTGAACAGGTGGAGAGTTTTAAATATTTGGGGACATGGATGCTCATCTGTCCTTTCAGCCACACTCAGATTCAATTTACAAAAAAGCACTCCAGCGCCTCCATCTCATCAGGAAATTAAGGGATTTTAATATCAGGAAAAACATCTCAACTATGGTCTACCGGTCAAACATATAATCCATTTTAACATTTAACATTACATCCTGGTACAATTTTCTCACTTGTAAGCACAAAAATAAACTCCAACGGATCACACATCAAGCAGGCAGAATAATTGGTTCACTACAAACCCCCCTTTCCCTTCTGTACGAGCACCTTCTGTGATCAGGAGAGCCAAACTGATCCCAGAGGAACCTTCTCATCCCCTCCACCGTTCCTTCAGTCTTCTCCCATCAGGTAGGAGATACAGAATCCCACTGTCCAAAAAGGCAATCCATAAGAAATCATTCATCCCATCAGCAGTCACAGCCCTCAACAGACACAGAACTTCAATAACCTGCAAATGATTTTATGTGTTTTAGGCATATAGTTGCATCTTTGGTTTTATGGCTTTTAAGCTTATATCTGTGTTTTTAGTTTTTTATGAAATTTTATTGTATTTACTGTTCTATGAAAGTGTGAATGATGAGGTGAATGATGATGAGCCCTGTTGAAAGACAAATTTCTGTAACCGCTTGGTGTCAGACAACACATTTGTTCTATTCTATTCTATTCTATTTTATTCTATTCTTGGATCTCGTGAAAAGTTGCAGAGCACATTTCATTTAGCAGACGCTTTTGTCCAAAGCGACTTACAATTTATAACCTATAGGGCATGTTGTGATCTGTGGGGGAAACCGGAGTACCCGGAGGAAACCCACGCATGCATGGGGAGAACACGAAACTCCATGCAGAAAGGACGCAGCCGAGCCGAGTTTCAAACCTGCAACCTTCGTGCTGTGAGGCAGCAGTGCTAACCGCTGCGCCACCTTGCAGCCCATGTGTCGGCAACCGCTGCTTTTCCTACCGGCTTCGGTTCCAGAGAAGGTCCAGCTGGACCTCTACATTCCTGATCTAACGGGGACTTCCACAAGGGTATGTGGCCGACGGAATGGCATCGAATGTGTTTATGAATCTCCTAACCAAAGCTTAACGCGAAGACATCACCTTCATTTCCCATCGGAACTAATCGCTTCTTCAGATTTGCTGGTTCTGAGCAACATTCTACATCACACCATTCTCAGTCTCATCCACCTTAGTTACACCATACATTTAGTGTTAAAGTTAGTCTAGTTTAATCTGTTTAGTAATAAATCTTTAAACTATTAAACTCGACTCTCTCTCTTCTGTTGTCTCTGAGTGAATACGAAGCTGTTATCTAATCTCTGCAATAAAAAGTTCCAATCTTCTGGTTAAAATAACCCAACAGATCCATAAGGTTGATTTCATATTTGCTATGAAATCTTTTGTCTTATAGCTTACATGTAAATTTAAATCATTACAAGTGAAATGGCGGTTACATGTTTTGGAATTCTACTCAGGATAAACGATCGCAGCTATTCCAGTTCTTGATGTTAAACCACAACAACCAGGGTAAAAGCACCAAAAAGCAGTGCTTAAAACAACTAATTACGCTCGCTAGCTCTCTTCTCTGCCGGCTACACCATGCAAACCCTGTTGCCAAGGCAACAGAATGACAGCATTTCATACCTAGAGGTTTTGTTTAATTGTAGGCAAACAACATTAAAACAACCACAAACTTCATATCGTTTGTGAAGGTGAAAAGGTTTCAAAATTTTTAAATGTGAAAAAGCACAAACAGGAAGTCCACTTTTACTTTGAAAGCTGCACCTCAACTATAAAGCGGAAGTACCGCTATTTTGCTTGGATAAGAAATAGTGAGGGCTCATGCTGTTTACTCTGTTGTTTTCAAAGTGGAGGACGACCTAGCAAATATGTGGAGGAATCTGTTCTTCTGACTGCTTCTTAAAAAGACACGAAGAAGCTCTCTCTGACTCAATCTTGCTTTGTTTCTTCTGGACGCGATTCAAATATCCCGCGAGATTCCCGCGTTTTACCCTTTACAGCTTTCTCATTATTACAAGTTATGAAAAATGCCGTTTCGAGAAACGTTCTCGTTAAAACAGGTATATATGACGTTAAACCAAGATTTATACCATGTCGAAACGAGAAACGTTCTCATTAAATCGTGATATAAATTTTGTTTTAATGAGAACGTTTCTCATTATTACGAGGTAATGATCCTTAATTTGTTTCCACACACTGACAGTAATACGCTTCCGTAAATTGGTAACAGGAACAGCGTTTCGACAAAAGAAGACGGTAGTTAATTAGATTACACATTACTGAAAAACTAACTTCCGTTAGTAACGTCATTGTTTTAAATGCCGTTATTTCTATCACTACCTGGGGTTGTATAAAAGCTCGTGAACTTTTGAAAAAACTGCTTTTTTTCCAACTTCACAAACAGAGAGGGAATAAAGAAAAAGATTATCTAAATTATTCTACAGCAAGGAAATGCCTGAATGACTAGTTTAGATGACCCACAGAAGCTCAAACCTTGTCTAATTCTTTCAGTGATGCTCTGTGGAAAAGTGTTACGCTTCTAGTGATCCGTAGCAGTGAGTGAGACAGTGATAGGTGGTTGCATGCAAAGCCAAATAGGTCAGAAATTATATGCTGTGAAACACACAATGGTGACTGATAAATGCTGTCGACAACTTGCATTTATCTTTTTTTGCTAATGATGGGAGAGAAGGTGTGACTTGCTTTTTGTTCACTAAAATTATTTGGTTATAAATTGGATAATCCTGTGTTTATTTATTTATTTTTACATTCATTTTCCTAAAACCTTTTGAAGATGCTGCTTAAGAATTGCCTGATTCTTTTAAGGACCTGGACTTCCTGTATTAAACTGTATTAGTTGTTGATATTGGGTCTAACTAAACTTCTTAAATTCTCCGTTTCTCTGTGACAATAATGGCTAATCACAGAGACAAAAAGACTAACATTTTTACATCCATGTGTTTTAACTGTCTAAAGTTCTAATGTTATTATAGGCAAATAGGAGAACTGGCTGACAGAAATTAAAACACAGAGAAAGAAGAAAGAGCTACACATAGAAGAGAGAATTAAGGCTTATACCTTGCATCATCCCAGTAACAATAGAGAGAGTGCTTTTCAGAGGAACGTATAATCCCATTTCCACACGATAAAGAAATCCTGAGCCAAAGCCTAAGGCTCCACAGCCACACACTGATCTAGCGCTCTTACATCCCATAACTCTCACACACTCTCTGTTTTACATGCACACACCGCACTGTACGCCTCCCTGAAGACACGCATGCACGCTGCGTTTGGGCCAGACACAACAAAGCCCCTCTCAAATGCAAATATACACACATACACACTTTCTACACACAATCTTCCTCTAAACTAAGGATCATTTTTGGAATCCACACGGTAAAGCCACTAACACGCAAACACACACTTTCACAGACTTAGCATGGCAGGGGTTCTGTCGATGCTTCGAGACGTTTTCCATCTTCTAAGACTTAGTCAAACTAGAAAGAAGTTGGTTGGATACTAAAAGGCTTTGGCCCCCTTTGGACCAGCATCATCACCGCCTGTGTGCTTCCCTTATGCTCTGTCCAGCATTATCGCATATGCATGCTTGTGCTTGGAGATGTGTTGGGGGCTTGCCTGTGTTTGTTTGATGGTGGGTTTGGTGTGCTGTCCAGTATCCCCACTTGTGTCTGGACTTTTTTACCATCATGTCTCAGGCATTCCAGTATATTTATGCTTGTTAAAGGAATTTTGGAAGCTTGCGGTGTATTGTCTAACATTGCATTCAGCACTGGGCTGGTCAGTTCTCCTTTTGTTGTATTTCTCTGGCTAATAATCATTTCAAAACCAAAAAGTTTGTTTTCCATTAAGTAAAAAAAGCATTTTTATATCAATAACATCAACTATGATCGCTGTTAATGGTTTGAAACATAATGTTTTTGGATTTGCTTTGATTAAAAAGGCAAAACTGTTATGAAACAATTTGTAATGTAAAATAATTACATAAATAACACAAAAATGGCAATTCCCTGCAAATATATACACTAATAACTATAATATATATAATTACTGGAGGCCAGAATGTGCAGATTAGTAGCTTCTGTTGTCACAAATTAGAATATGCATTGTCTTTTCGAATAATAAATTTTTAACGTAGTTGTTCACAACGTTTTCATCAAAGAGGCCCCTCCTACTCCCTAATACTCATGCACAAGCATGCATTATCACAAACAACGAACAAGTACTTTGTTATCTAAAAGAGAGTTATCGGATAATTTTTTTTTTCTGTGATAAAGGCAACAGCCATCTTGTTCTTGAAAAAAATTCTAATAAAATGTCCCTGGGATGTTTGCGCCCACCTTTTACATTAGTTTGGTTTTTAGTCTCATAGTAAAGGTAAGAATGGTAATTTGGAAAGTCTCTGTCCCACAGCTTCTTCTTTAAGAGATCTAAGTTTCTGACATTTTCCTGGAAATATTCTTAGGGACCTACCTGAGGACAGTGAGTTTCCTACAGCTGAGTTATTTTGTCAGGAAATGAAAATGTTTGACTCGTACTATTCCTTTCATTATTAGAGTCAGCAATGAAGAAATGGAACATAATCTTTAAATAATCATTAAAATCATAGTCAGAAGCTGTACACAAAGCCACCAAACTGCATAAATTGCAGTTGTAGCTCATTGTTTGATGCAGGACTCATTGGTCTGACTGTAGATATAAATTATGGCCACAATAATGTTCATTTTACAAACTCAGATTAGAACCACTGCTCCTCCTCATCCAAGAGCCAGCTGAGGTGGGGATTTGGTCACAGTGCCTCCTGGATGCCTCCTGTGGGAGGTGTTTCAGACCTGTCCTGCTGTTTGGAAGCTCTGGGATTGACCCAGGACATGCTGGCGGGATTATATATTTGGTCTGGCCTAGGAATGCCCTGGGACCCAAGGGTAGCTGAGGAAAGTTGCTCAGGAGAGGAAGTCTAGGCTTCCGTGGTAGGGCTGCTACCTTCAAGACTTACCCGTACTTCACACTGGAAGCATCAGAGGCATGGAACGGCAATGTCACTGCTTCAAATTCAAATCCATTACAGGTGCTGGCCAGTAAATTAGAATATCATCAAAAGGTTGAAAATATTTCAGTAATTCCATTCAAAACGTGAAACTTGTACATTATATTCATGCAATGCACACAGACCAATGTATTTCCAATGTTCATTACATTTAAATTTGATATTCATAAGTGACAACTAATGAAAACTCCAAATTTGGTATCTCAAAAAATTAGAATATTCTGAAAAGGCTGAATATAGAAGACACCTGCTGCCACTCTAATCAGCTGATTTACTCAAAACACCTGCAAAGGCCTTTAAAAGGTCCCGCAGTCTTGTTTTGAAGGCACCACAATCATGGGGAAGACTTCTGACTTAACAGCTGTCCAAAAGACAATCATTGACACCTTGCACAAGGAGGGCAATACACAAAAGGTGATTGCTAAAGAAGCTGGCTGTTCGCAGAGCTCTGTGTCCAAGCACATTAACAGACAGGCGAAGGGACGGAAAAAATGTGGTAGAAAAAAGTGTACAAGCTCTAGGGATAACCGCACCCTGCAGAGAATTGTGACGACAAACCCATTCAAAAATGTGGGGGAGATCCACAAAGAGTGGACTGCAGCTGGAGTCAGCGCTTCAAGAACCACCACGAGGAGACTCATGAAAGACATGGGATTCAGGTGTCGCATTCCGTGTGTCAAGCCACTCTTGAACAAGAAACAGCGCAAGAAGCGTCTCGCCTGGGCCAAGGACAAAAAGGACTGGACTGATGCTGAGTGGTCCAAAGTTATGTTTTCTGATGAAAGCAAGTTCTGCATTTCCTTTGGAAATCAAGGACCCAGAGTCTGGAGGAAGAGCGGAGAAGCACAGAATCCACGTTGCATGAGGTCCAGTGTAAAGTTTCCACCGTCAGTGATGGTGTGGGGTGCCATGTCATCTGCCGGTGTTGGCCCACTCTGTTTCCTGAGGTCCAGGGTCAATGCAGCCGTCTACCAGGAAGTTTTAGAGCACTTCATGCTTCCTGCTGCTGACCAACTTTATGGGGATGCAGACTTCACCTTTCAACAGGACTTGGCACCTGCACACAGTGCCAAAACCACCAGCACCTGGTTCAAGGACCATGGTATCCCTGTCCTTGATTGGCCAGCAAACTCGCCTGACCTTAACCCCATAGAAAATCTATGGGGTATTGTGAAGCGGAGGATGCAATACGCTAGACCCAACAATGCAGAGGAGCTGAAGACGACTATCAGAGCAACCTGGGCTCTCATAACACCTGAGCAGTGCCACAGACTGATCGAGTCCATGCCACGCCGCATTACTGCAGTTATTGAGGCAAAAGGAGCCCCGACTAAGTATTGAGTGCTATACATGCACATTCTTTTCATGTTCATTCTTTTCAGTTGGCCAACATTAGAGAAACAAACATTTTTTCATTGGCCTTTAGAATATTCTAATTTTCTGAGATACCAGATTTGATGTTTTCATTGGTTGTCACCTATAAATATCAAAATTAAACGTAATAAACATCGGAAATACATTGGTCTGTGTGCATTGCATGAATATAATGTACAAGTTTCACGTTTTGAATGGAATTACTGAAATATTTTCAACCTTTTGATGATATTCTAATTTACTGGCCAGCACCTGTATAGTCTATGGGGGTGTTTCAAACAAGCCGTGCCACAGAAACTTTCAGGCATGTCCCAGAAGTGGCACGCCATGCCGTTAATGATAGGATCAGGTTCTATTTTTGCTGTGAGCCGCTTCTGGGACATGACAATTTCTGCATTTACTATAGGGCTTGAAGGAAATCACATACAGCTTCAGATTAAAAGCCCTGGTATTTTCCAAATAAAAGACTATTGCAGCGATGTTATATCTATGTAGATTTCATCTATACATGTGATCTAACAGCTTATTTACTCCCAGCATGTCTCGAGGGATTTTGTGATATCGCGAAGCCAGTGAGGAGCACGGCTCAGAAGTGTTAGGGTTAGGAATGTTGAGTGTGTCTCAATCACAGCCTTTAAAGATATACTATGTTAGAACGTTGGGTGTGTCCGAATCTACAGGAAGGATGCTTTTGAGTACGGGTCCTCGCCGGTCTAGCAAGGCCAGGTACTTGAAGACCGCTAAAACCGGAAGTCAGCGGCTCTGAATTCGGACAGTCTAGCCTTCACCTCTACGGTGGCCCGTAGGTCCCGTCACAGCCGTGGCGGCAGCTACACGCAAAGGAAAAATGCTAAAGCTAGCGAAAATGGAGCAGGAATATTAAGGAGCTACCGCAGCTTCACGTCCATCAGCAGCGTTTGTTTACAACCGTTTTCAGGTAAAGTAACTTTGTTTATTCTAGAAGCTTTCAGGACTTACATGTTAACTTTAGATGGTTTCATGTATGTTTTAAGCTACAGAATGAACTTGTTAAACGTACACAACACATTACTACAGAGTATTATTGTGTAGGTAATTAATATAAACCAAATGCATTATAAATGTTGAATGCAGTAGGATGTTTTCTAATGTAAATTGGACCTTAGAACTTATTTTGCATCAAATGGGGGTAAAATGTTTTAAAAAAACAGGCTTTTTAATAAAATAGCATTGAAGTGTTTTCAATGTGCATTTGTTTATTCAACTTAAGCCTAATAATGCTTAGATCTGTCTTAAAAATGTAAATTCTCTGTTGTTTTTATTTAACTCTTACCTGCTGCTTTTCTTTAAACTGAACAGAATCAGTGTACTGCAGGTTATGTTTTGTTTTATACTTTTCTATAAAAACCAAACAAACTCTTATTTAATCTATTACAGGTCAGCATACACTGTGCTGAACATCTGCCTCTGTGCTGGTGAAGTTGTGGGTCTGGAGGATGAGCGTGAGGAAGATGTGTGTGGAGGAGGTCAGTGGTGCTCTGTCCTGCAGGAGGTACCAGCAGACCACCACTATTGTTAACAGGCAAGCCATTCACAGAGATGTAACAGCCGTCGTCTGAGCCAGCCCAGCAGTCCCTGTAGATGGACGATGGAGTGGACAGTGAGAGGAAGCGTCCCAGAGCTCTCTCTGCAGACCGTCCTGTATGATGTTCCTCTGACCAGAAACATCCAGCCACGGGTCTGTTCCAGCCCTCCATCCACGTCTGGATCCTCCTGCAGCAGATCCAGCTGCACTGATAAAGACTTCCTGCACACTCAGTTTAAATAAATGATCCAGGAAGAGTCACTCAGGTTAATCCTGCTTTAACCGTACAAATCTGGTCCATACTGGTTTTGATCTGTAAATAATTGTAACGTATCATAAATAATCTTGTCTCCTTACCATCTTTTCATTTTCTGTTCATGTAACATGTTCAAAAAACATCTAATAAAATTGGTGATAAAATCAATGACCAGAAAGTTATTAGTATTTGTTTTAATAAATGTGTTCAAATATCAAACAGCTAAATAACATTAACATGATGACAGAAGAAGGCCTCTCTCCCAGGATGACCAACAGGTAAAGCCTCTCCTGACCCTGGACACCTGCAGTCCTACAGAGAATATCAGAGACCACAGGTGACAAAAAGGCAATAAACACATTTTTACATTTATCCACATGAGAAGATAAAAATTATATTCTTCACACAAACGTTTTACTTCATTAAAACGTGTCAGCTGTGTAAATCCCTGAATGTAAAACTACTTTTCACAGAAGAACTTCAGTGGTTGTGTGTAAACAGCTTCACCCTTCACCTCTAATCTTAATAAAAACGCTTCTTTGCTCCGTCGTCCTTAAAACAAATGACAAGTTTATTTCGCCACACACACACACACACACACACACACACACACACACACACACACACACACACGGGGGAATAACTGGGACCTGCGAAACAAACTTGTTCTGGCTGATTTCTGCCTAAAATGTAATTTAAAGAACAAATCTACAAATGAAAAATGTCTATAAACTGACCCGCTTTAAGCTTTTAAGGTTTCTATGGCTAGCTCTTAACAAACTTACGTTTAAAACTTCGTAGCTCTCCCCATTTTCTCTGCCTGTTGAAAATCCACAGCCGGCGCGCAAATCATGATGGGATAGCCTTGTTCCGTGGGGATACAACAGACCCGTCCTCGAAATGTGGGCGGAGCGAGGACGCGTTTGAGGACGTGAGAATGAGTATTCTTGGAATTCGGACAGTACTCGTCGCTGCGCTGTGACGTCATCGCACTCTTACAAGCATCCTTCCCGTGGATTCGGACACACCCATAGTTAAGAGCCGTTATCGACTATGTATCGACTATTGCAATTCACTTCTTTATGGTCTCCCCAACAAACTCCTTCATAAACTGCAAATGGTCCAGAATTCAGCAGCCTGTATTATCTCCAGAACCCCTTCCTTTCACCACATCACCCCGGTTCTCCAGCAGCTTCACTGGCTCCCAGTTAAATTCAGGTCCATCTTCAAAATTCTCCTCCATACCTTCAAAGCTATCCACAACCTCTCTCCTCCATATATCTCAGACCTTATAAGTATTCACACCCCATCCCATTCACTCAGATCATCTTCTTCCATCCATCTTGCGGTTCCTTCTGCCCGTCTCGCTACCATTGGGAGCAGAGCTTTCAGCCGCTCTGCTCGCCGTCTCTGGAACTCACTTCCCCCAGACATCAGGAACATCGACAGTTTTACCCTTTTCCAATCAAAACTCAAAACACACATGTTTAAATCTGCCTACAACCTCTGATTTTATTGAACTGTTTCTCTCTTTGTTTTTTCTTGTTTGGGTTTTATTATTGTTTTATTGTATTTTATTACGTGTTTTCTGTAAAGTGACCTTGGGTGTCCTGAAAGGCGCTTTGAAATAAAATGTATTATTATTATTATTATTATTAATAAAAATAATGTTTAAGCGCTAGCTTAATCAGATGTGATCTCCTTCTTTTTGGTTTAATGGCGGATGGCATAAACTTAAGTTACTGAGGATGGCGGAAATCATGAGGGATTTTTTTGCTCCCACAAGTCCAGCGAGGAGCACGGCAGAGAAGCCGCACCACGGCTGAGATCCTCCTGGTGTGTACTGGACCACAGAGAAAGTTGCGAGTAAACTCTTCCACTGCCGTTCTGCTCAGCTGATGCTTCCGGTGTGAAGTGGGGTTAGACCCAGATGAGCAGAAGACAGCGTTTAAAAATCAATAAATGTACAAAATGATTTTTTACCTTAAAACCACACACACCCTGATATTTTTTGTGCACCTGACCCATGGTCACCAACTCCTGTCCTTGACAATTATCCTGGATATTGTAGACGTTTCCCTGCTTCAAGTCTTTCCTAGACATTCTGTTGTGTTCATGGGCAAGACACTTCAACCCCATTTCTGCCTCACCTTCAAGTAAGTTGCTTTGGATAACAGCATCACATATATTATCAGAAGCACACATTGTTGCAGATGATTTATATTGAACACTTCTTATTTTTTACTATATCAAGCTCATGTTCTCAAAACACATCTTTTTCTAAGGCCACTGTGATCATGAAGGGCTTTGAATAGTTGGTAATCTCACACTCACAAATGAAACCTTTTCTGTCAAGTCAAAAGCAGAGTACATTGAAAAAAAAAGTTCTATTTTTCTTCAACAAATCTTTATTGGACTTCCGTGATCCAAACCAGGGAAATTGCCCTCAGCAGTCTTGCTGCTCTCTAGTGGAGACAAATGAGGTCTGTTGCTGATCCAGATTGGCTTTGTGTTGTGATCCGGGCCATTATAGGCAGCTGCTGGCAGCCTCACTTAACTGGTATCAAGAAACTGATAAGATAATCTGCTAAATACTGTGAAATCCTCTCAGTCACTGCCTTCAGTACAAACCCATTAACACATTCTTTATGTTCTTTTCCCCTCTCTTTTCGTCTCTCCAGGGTCTAATCAGTTCATTGGGCGAATGCAGGACTTTAGATTTTATCCCGCCACTTTGACCAACAGGTGAGTTGGACCAACAGTGAGGTGGATAATGAGCAGCTACTGGGAGAGAAGGACAGGGGAAATGTGAAAGGATGAAAGGAATCAAGTGTTTAAGAAACCATTGGGGACAAAAAGATGGGAAAATAATATACGAAGAAAAAAAAGTCTACTGATTTCTCAAAAATTAAAAAGGAGGAAATAAAGAGAAACGGATATCTTTATAGATTTGTCAACAAAAGACAAGGAGTGGTTCAGAGTAATTAAAGGAAAGCTGCTTGAAGGAAAGCAGTAGGAAGATAATCGTTGCTTCTTAGGATCCATACTACTTCCGGAGGATTTTCCAAACTATTCAGGGCGGCAGCATTAGTGTTCATCTAACCGTTGATGTACTGCACAGTAACGACTTTAAGCTTACAAGAGCTTGAATCAAGATTAGCTAAATGCAAAGGCATTAATTGTTCACTCAAATGCTCCATCAGGCCATTAAAGGTTTTATCCAGCAATTTAAATCTTGTTTGAAAAGTAATTTTTTTGTTTTCCAACATCTAAAATTATATTGAAGGTTTGATGTTGATCCTGTGACCTAAAAACTCAGAAGAAATCAACAAAATTACCTTTTTTTCACTTGCTAAATACTGCTAAATGTATTTTGACTTCACATTAATGTGACATTAGTATTTGATTAATTGTTTATTGTGTGAACAGGGAAATTGTGGAGTTGTTCTCAGGAGTCCTGCCTCAACTCCATGTCCAGTCTGAGTGTCGCTGTCCTCCGACTCACCCGAGAGTACACCCTTTGGTTGACAGGTGAAACATCACAATCAAACACAAAAGCAGTAAAACATCCATAAATGTTCAAAGTAAAAGTCGCATGCAGATTTCCTGTTGCTTAAAGGGACTTTTCGGACTTTTGAATTTTTATGCTCGCGATTGCCCCCTCAGGCCAAAAGCGTAACGGCAGCTTCAATAGTAGGCTCGTGCACAAGGCGCGCATGCTGTACGTGCACACTCCTTAACAAAAATAACAGCTGAGACAGTCCCGTGTGTGTGTGTGTGTGTGTGGGGGGGGGGGGGGCCCGGAGGACAGAAGAACACAGCAAATTAATAAAAATAATGTCCCTCTGTCTCTGCAGCTGCACTTTCTCGTCGGCTGGCCGAACGTGCAGTGTGTGTGTGTGTGTGTGTGTGTGTGTGTGTGTGGCCTGGAGGACAGAGGACAGGAGAACACGCAGCTAATCAATTAAATAATTTGGTTCTGTACCTTTCTCTTCAGCACAGCCGACAAAGGTTTATGATGTGTCTGCATGCATGCTTAGATCATTCCCTTCCCTTGCTTGAAAAATTGTTCCAAAATGAAAGTTGAACCCACATCTTTTTTATCCGTGAATTCAATGCCTGTCAGCGAGTCTCAAATAAAAATGTGGGCATCTTATTGCCGTAAAAAAATCATCATTATTGTAAAAAAGAAACTCCAAATAACAAACTTTATTCACACCTAGAATCGAGCCTAGGTCTCCTACATGAGAGTCAGACATCTTACTAAGTGAGCTAAAGCACCAGTGACGTTCTTTGTATCTGTAACATTTATATCCTTGATGACAGCTGAAACAATGTCAATCTAAAGAATGGTTCAGAGCAAAAATGGCTATTTTGTTGCTAATTTGCAGGAAATATCTAGAAGAAAGTTGCTAAGGGTCCTCAGAAATGTAGCTAGGTTCGTCACTAGGCGTTAGGAACAGCGACAAAGTCGCTAAGTTGGCACTACCTCACCCTCTACTGCTAAAGCTACGGATAGCAAATGCTACGGGCTATGCCTGAGCGTGAACGCGCATGAAGCAGCCTGCTCGACCCGAGCATATCTCTTTTTCTGCAATTTTACAGAAAAACAGGCAATCACAGTAAAATGCCAGGGCTCATTCTACAGCATCAGGGCATTGCAGGAGAATGTAAGAAGAAGAAATTTATTATTTCTATACATGTTTTGGCTGCCAAACTTCCATATAGTCCCTTTAACTAGTAAAAAACATGCGTCATTTCCTGTGAAACCTCAGAAGGCAAGGTAAACAGAACAGAAAATAAACCACATACCTTTTTGTATGCATGCAGCCACGTGAACTTCAAAAATCAAGCGAGGTGTTGCAATTCTCCCATGATTTCATGACCACACAATACCATCTGCATGGGATGCTTCACATTTGAAACACTCCTGGTTAAAAGGTAGCTCATGGGTGAAACACATTTATTACATTATGCACCGCCTATGTCCAGTGAAAAGGCCAACAGATTTCAAAACAATCAATAAATTTTAACAAGTCATGTGAATTATAACCATGACACGAATGTCTAAATGCTGTAAAGCAAAGCATTTAACTCATTTATCAGATGACTAAATTTCTATAACTAATCAATAATACCTGTATGTAATCATTTGACAGTATTACTATGAAGTAACATTTTTTATATGATTTTTTTTTCTTTCATTGTTGATCTCAGGCACCAGAAAAATCTAAATGAAACGTAGCTGCTGATACCTGTTATCACTTTGTCTGCATTGTACTGTTGACAGATACTGCATTCCCAATGCGGTGGAGGATACCACTAATGACCGGGTGTTGAGGCTGAATCTCAATGCTCACCCGCTGAGTTACATCAATGATCAGGACATGGGGACCACCTGGCAGTCTAAGATCATGACTGCACAAGAACTGGATGAAGGACTCACAGTTACTGTGGATTTGGTTAATGGACAATACCAGGTGATCCCACATATATGTGCATGTATATGAACAGATACTGATCATTGTACAATATGCACTCTCATGTCTGACGATGTAGTGTTTGACAACAGCGTCTTCTACATTACAACAAAACGGTTCGAATTTTGTACAATACAAATACTTACCTGCTTTCAACATCCCATCCTTGACTTTGACCTTTATAGTATTTAGTAATTGTTTAGTTTAGATGTTTTTCAGTCTCCACAAGTTTGTTATACAGAATGATGATGTTTTCATCATTCAAGATTCAGATAAGGGATGAACAGATCTTCTAGTGCAACAGCCTTTACAATTCTTAGATGTAAACAGCAGTTTACTGTGGTCTGTTGTTCTGCTGTGTTTGGTTAAAATGCCACCGCTGAATGCATCTCTTGGATTTGTTAATGCAAGGAAACGCTTATTCTGAACACTTCAGGGTTAAACACACTGAAAAAGGCTGGGGTGGATGTTTGGGAATGGGGCAGTGAGTGAGTGAGTGAGTGAGTGAGTGAGTGAGTGAGTGAGTGAGTGAGTGAGTGAGTGAGTGAGTGAGTGAGTGAGTGAGTGAGTGAGTGAGTGAGTGAGTGAGTGAGTGAGTGAGTGAGTGAGTGAGTGAGTGAGTGAGTGATGTCATGACTGGTGCTGCTGAGAGACACTGATGTGTGTACCGCATGTGAGTGCAGGTAGGATTTTGGGAGCTGTCCTGTGTGGTTGCTCAACTTAAGTCCCCAGATGAAAGACACTTTCTGAAGTTTGGGGTGTTTGTATGTGAGTAGATTTGTGCGGTCTTGGTGGCTTAATGCACTCCCTGCTGTGCTTCCCCAAGTCCCAGCCCACTGGAGTGCCAGATAACACTTGCAGCGCACACACCTACACACAAACAAGCATGAGGTTTATGTGTGATAGGATGCTACTTCTGTGTGTTACTTTGGATATACGAATAGGTACACTTAACAGCCACATTGTTGGGAACATCTTGCTAGTATCTGGTTAGACCCTCTTTTGCCTTCACAGCTGCCTTAATTCTTTCAAGCAGAGACTGGAAACATCAGGTGTTTTGGCTCATATTGACATGATCACCCGAGTTCTGCAGATTTGTCAGATGCACATTCTTGATTTGAAAGTCCCGTTGCACAACCTCCCAAAGGATCTGGATTGGAGTGAGCTCCTGTGACTGTAGAGGCTGTTGGAATGGACTCATGTTCTTGTTTTAGGAACCAGTTAGAGATGATCTGAACTTTGCCACATGATGCATTATCCTGCTGGGATTTGTCAGAAGAGGGGTCCACTGTGGCCATAAAGGGATAGACATGGTCAACAACAACCCTTTGGTGAGCTTTTGTGTTAAAATCAAGCTCATTTGCTTCTAATAGATCTAACATGCCAGGAAAATATTCCCTATTCCATTACACTGCCAGCAGCAGCTGCCTGAACTGGTGACACAAGACAGGACAGAGCCATGTTTTCATGTTGGTGACACCAAATTCTGACCCGACCTTCTGAATGTTGCAGGGGAAATCCAAAGTAACATTATCATTTGGTTCTGGTGATCCTGTGTGAATTGTGTAAAACTATTTCATTAACATTATCTTGTGAATTTGTCTTTCAGGTTTTCTACATTATAGTTCAGTTTGAGGGTCTTCTGCCTGAGTCGGTTGTGATCCAGCGAAGGGCGTTTAACCTCTCAGACCCTGACAGCGCCATTAAGACCGAACAGCTCTGGTTGGACTGGCAGTATATGGCCAGAAACTGCAGTGTGTTTGATATGCAGAACAATGGATGGTTACCTAGACCAGACTCAGTCAACTGTCTGCAGTTGCCCAGGTTGGAATGAATGTCCTGACTAGTTCTTTGTTTTGTGATATTAAACTTAACTGATTTGCTCACTCTTTAAAATCACATATAGCTTCTAATGAAACCAATCTGCATGTTACTTAATCTGATTAGCTAAATAGTCAACATTATTATGTTAAAATACTTCAATGGTCTAACTTACTTAAGAAGAATTAGTTTTTTAAATTCTGGAGTCGAATTTGAAATAATTTATTATTTTCAGATCAATGGTCTAGTGAATAATCAAATTCTTTCATGCCATTTCTTCTCAAATAATTATTAAAACATATGTTCTTATGGTGACTGCTTTTACTCAGATAGAAAATTACTGACATGACTAGATAAAACGCAAATGAACACAAGTCCAAAGTAATCAAACAAAACCAGATTCACCCAGCTCAATAAAAAGTGACACATGTGGACAAACGTATAAAGCAGCTCCCTCACAGTATCGATGTTATTAAAACTAACCATCTCCTGCGTTACCTTGTCACATGACCGACAGCAGGCTCCGACTTGGCACAGAGCAAACTGGATTTGAAACACACACACACACATACACACACACACACACACACACACACACACACACACACACACACTAATTCTTGGCAGAGCTGCTTGTATCCAGTGCTCAGTTGGCACTGGTTAGAACAGGTATGAATAGATCACAGATTATGCAGTCATTGTTAATTTTTCACTTGACTGACAAATGATATCACACACAACCTCTCCTGGCACCATTCATAATGGTATAAGAGCAACTTACCCTCATATTACAGTAACACTCTTAGTGCTTGGTAATTACATTCACCTTTAAATTAGCTTAACCGTTTATAGGGCACTCATTGAAGTAGTGTTATTGTGGCATATAGTGGGACAGCAGCTCAGGAGGTAGAGCGGGTTGTCCAGTAATCGGGAGGTTGCAGGTTCGATCCCAGCTCCGACCAGATAATGCTGTTGTTGTGTCCTTGGGCAAGACTCTTAACCCGCCTTGCCTGCTGGTGGTGGTCAGAGGGACCGGTGGCGCCAGTGCTCGGCAGCCTCGCCTGTCAGTGCGCCCCAGGGCAGCTGTGGCTACATCGTAGCTCTTCACCACCAGGTTGTGAATATGTGTGTGAATGGGTGAGTGACTGTATTGTAAAATATAGGTCATTTACCAAACACCTAAAGTCTATTTCTGTTATTACAATTTTCTAAACAATTTATTTTCTTGCAGAAAATCATAGAAAACAAATTCATCAAAAAGGGACGTTGGCCCTGTTCTGGTACAGGAAATCCCAAAACAAAATAACATGAACAAGTTAAATAAACATTATTTTTAAATAACAGTAAATTTAAGACACTTTAGAATAATCTAACTAATTTTAAAACATTAAATCACTAGAATAATACAAAATATCAACATTGTTAAAGAATAAGGTGTATTTTTTATAAAAACAGATTACTGTAGAATATTTCTGAAAGGTATTTTAGAATACCATATATCTGAGGATCAGCATGTGTCATTTTCCTCCTCTTCATCATCTCTGATGACAGGATTGGTTGGCACAATACCTGTCCTCCATTTCACATAGAAATCTTAATTTAAAACAGCTAAATATATTCAATATTGCTGTTATTGTTACTGTTACCATGAATTTTAAGATTATGCCTAAAACATAACCGATTTCATCTAAAAAATATACATCATTTCAGATATGGTAGGTTTGAATGGCATGCAATAATTCCACCAATTTCATTGAGTTTAACATTTACAACACATGTATCTTTATTTAGCACAACTAGTCAACTTTGTGATGAGAGAGATTCATAAACCTAGCAATGTTAGTTTTACGGATCTGACCGTGAACACGGGAGGAGACAGAGCATTTCTCTGGTTCTGCAGACGCGTTACAGCCCTGCACTGATTGGTTGAATGGTGCCATGGCACAAACTGTAACTAGCTTGATCTGATGATTGGTCGGGTGAAATCCTGTAATTCTAGAAGTCTGTGAAAGGATCATTTATGATGTGAGTGGTAGTGTCTAAATATAGATAGGGTTAATTTATCTTTAGCTAACCAAACATATTTAATTTAACTAAAAATGTATAGGACAAGTGAAGGACAAATAAGAAATTACAGCAGGTTATCAGTAAGACAATACCAGTAAATACTAAATACAGGAGATGAAAATGAGCCATCATGCTGTTGGTCATTGATCATATGTCACGTTTTCAGCTCTTTGATTATTAAGTCTTATCATGGACAATTTTCAGAGATCTTGCAAAATATTGGAAATGAGTTGTCCTTGTTACTGACTTCATGTAAGAAAGGGCCTAAAGATCTAATTTAAAATCAGTTTTTGCTAAGTTGTTAACATTAAACTGGTTCATCTCTTGAGTTTAGAAGCCTTTTTACCTTTAAATGAATTGGAGGTTAAGTGTCTTAACAGATAAATGAGAAATATTTTTGCTGAAAAAGATCTGAAAGGAAAAAAGAAATTTGAAATCACTTTAAAACCCAATACCTGCCTCATCAGCCAATTGGTAGAGCATATCTTAAGTCTCCATGTCTCAATAAAACATTATATGAACTTAAGAAAAATATGTATAAAAATTTTCCAAAGAAAATGGAGTTGTTAGAAAAAAAAGGCAGAACATTAATACTTAGCATTGTCATTGCCTTAATATAATTACAACTATGTATTTATTAGTTTTTAATTTACATTAATCTAAAGCCCCTATTGCCCAAAATCAAAAGGGGAATTTTATTGGGTTTTTTTTGTTTTGTTTTTTTCTTGGTGAGGAAGTTAAAGGGTTAATACAGTACTGTGCTAAGGTCTGGTGTGACAAATTGCTGTAACAAAGAATGCTTTCAAAATTGGAAGTGTTAATCATTTATTTTTATCAATCAACAAAAGCCAGAGAACTAACCACAGCTCTTCTTAGGATGCAGGCTTCCTCACATCCTTCTGTGTCTTCAAGTAATCCCAGACACACTCCATGATGTCCAGATCAGGACTCTGTGGGGGCCAGACCGTCATTTCCAGGATTTCCTGTTCTTCTTTATGCTGAAGATGGTTCTTAATGACTTTGGTTGTTTGTTTGGAGTCACTCATTTTTCTTTTTAAAAATTGGTAAAAAAAAAAAAAAAAAAAAAAAAAAATATATATATATATATATATATATATATATATATATATATAAAATAAAAAATCAATAATCATTGTTTATTTTTCTGAAAGAAGGTTCAGAGCTTTTTTTCACACCTGCCTAAAACTTTTGCACAGTACTGTATCTAAATTAGGTCAGGCTGCTTGGAAGTAAAATAAAATAAACTATGAATGACAAAATGTCTTTGCTGCATATATATTTTTAATTTTATTTTATTATGTCCATTTTCCAGTGACGTGCCCTTCTCAGGAGGAAACTTCACATTCAGTCTGCTGACCACACATCCAAGCGTGAGGCCGGGGTATAATGACTTCTACAGAACGCCTGCCCTGCAGGAGATGGTCCAAGCAACCCACGTCCGAATTCACATGAGAGGACAGTACCACACTAAAACAGCTGGGGTCAATCCACAACACAGACACTTTGCCATTAGAGAGATCACAATCAGTGGCAGGTAAAAACTTCTTTCTTTTGACACATTTACTGTAGAGTGGTTATTTAATAAAGTTTTAAGAGTCTGTGTTCCGTAAACACGAGGAACACCAACCCTAAACACCTCAAACAAAGTGGAACGAGGTACTTGCTGTTTTGGTTGATTAGCATCACGCGGAGTCCAGGTGTAACTGGCTTATTTCTAAGAGGAGTCTTCATAATTAGCCCACCAGACACTCGTGTATGTTGGCAAACTTGTTGTACGTGGCATCGTTTGCTGAAAGAGAGATCGGAGGATCTTTTCAGCAGTCATTTGTGTAAAATTAGTGAACACAGTTCAAGAAAGATTATTTCACACAGACTGTTGAGTTTCAGCAGAGCTTTCTGAGTAATTGTGAACACATCTTTTCATTAGACTGACAAAGTGACTGACATAGTGACTGTCTTTTATGAGTGAGGTAATTATAGGATTATGCAGGAGGCAATCATCTCTTTCTCCGCTTCCCCCTCCTCCTAAGCTGTTTTAATTAGTGGCTTGTTACAGTGAAGAAGGAGAAACTGAGGTTTAATGCTGCCGAAGCCTCATCTGTGCGATCTTCGTTCATCCATGTCGCCCCGGCTCTTTTATTCTTGATCCTTTTTTTCTTGATTCTTTATGAAGCATGTAAACCCATGTGAGGAAGAGGAAGAATGTGTTTGTTCTTACAGGAACTTTATCCATTCTGTGTTTCTTTAAAACTTTCACACGTATAGTTTTGTTTTGTTTCTCAATGAGGAGTATTTCAGTCTAACATTAGAGTCTGCCCAGTGCAAAATCTGACAAAACTGCAAATGTTCCCTGTCTTATATGAAACTGTCCTTTAAGGCTCACAGGTAAATTAGATGGTTGGAGAGCAATAAAACTGGAAGGAAACATCCTTGACCTATAGTAAAAGTTTTAAACTGACCTCTTATCACAGATTTTGCATCAGTGTTTCCTTTTTTCATTTCTCTTTAATCAGATGAATGAAACTGCTTACTTAATTAAAAATAAAGTCTTTTAAAGTGACGGCGTGTAGTTTCCTGGTGATGGGGGGGACAGTAATTACCTAAATCATTGCAAGCAAGTGTTATCTTTGCTTGAGTGACTACCATAAAAGCCAAAAATCCATGGGATTGTCGTAGTGCTATTTCTTTTTTAATATTTATTTATTTTTATTTTTTATGAATGAAAAGTGTTGTTAGATGGAATATCCTCAATGGCAAAAAAAAAAATACTAATTTCAGGGCAGTTTAACACCAGCTTAGTTTAAAAAAAATCATTGCAGTAAATGTTGTTACCTGTGGAGCAGGAAGCATGCGACCTCGGCGTGACTCCTCAGGCTTTGATGGTCCTTCAGATAATTCCATCGAGAGAATGCAATTCGGATGCTTTTCTGGTGGCGTAGTTCCCAGATCTGCATGGTGTCCTGCACCTGCCGATGATGTCAAACTAGGGCAATACCACTCGACTAAAATATATTGCATCTCTTTTTTGATTCTGTTCTTTCACAAGATCATGATAAATGACCCGCTCTTGTATAGCGCCTTTGAGAGTCAGAGGACTCCGAAGCACTATACACTACAATGTATTATTCATCCATTCACACACACATTCACACGCTGGTTGTGATGAGCTACATTGTAGCCACAGCTGCCCTGGGGCGCACTGACAGAGGCGAGGCTGCCAAGCACTGGTGCCACTGGTCCCTCCGACCACCACCAGCAAGCAAGATGCTTTAAGTGTCTTTCCCAAGGACACAACAACAGAATTCTCTGTCCAGAGCCAGGATCGAACTTCCAACCTTCCGATTACTTGACAACCCGCTCAACCTCCTAGGCTACTGCTGCCCAAAACACATAGGTTTTGGAAAGAGTTTAGCAGTTTTGTTATTAAATTCATGTTTCATTCTGCCTAAATGCTTTTATCTTACATTTCCTTTGACAGGATGAACATATTTGACTAAACATAACAGAGGACTACAACTGCAAAGACTACAACTGCAAATGCTAATTTGTCTGTACCAGTCAAAACCTTCTGTATCAGTGTACTAACATAAATGTTACGAATGTGATAAAGTAACTTCCATAAGTCGTACATTCAGCCAGTCTTCTAGTAGGATGTCATCGGCAGGTGCAGGACCCCGGGCCAACTCACAGAGAAGGAAACATTGGGTCTAATATGGTGTCACTCCATGTATTTATACCTGATTTTTATGGGTATATGTTATGAAGCCACCAATATTGTCCAACAACTGGACTTCATTTTACACATTTTCAACATTCAGATGGATATTTCCAGAGAATAATGGCAACAACTACACATTGTCATTTTAAATAAAGTTTTTAGCTAACCTCTAACTAAAAAAGCTCAAAGAACACGTGTGTGCGGTTATGTTATCTTACTACATCTAATTGTAGCATTTCTTACATTGAATTGTACTTCCCAGTGGTGTAAATGTAGTTCCCAAAATGAGGAATGTCACACAGAAACTTTGAGGAAGGAAGATTATATCTTTAGTTAGTTTTCATTTCTCAGGTAAGAAAAAGAAGGAACAATAAAATGTTAAGAATGCTGTATCATGTGTGCCCAGTGTTTCCCAGCAGCCCTTAACCCACTGGTTTCCTGTCTCCTCCCACCTGAACAGATGTGATTGTCACGGCCATGCAGACCACTGTGACACCAGTGTGTCCCCGTACCGCTGCCTATGCCTCCCAGAGAGCCACACCACAGGCCACAATGTGAGTAGGAAACGCATACAACTTACTGTGTAAAAAAAGGTTTTTCTTCACAAGTTTGTATCTAAATTCAATGTCATTATTTATTTTTCACAGGCTAATTCTTTCTGGTTTTAAAACCACACACACACAGTGCATAACATTACAGCTAGCAAACGGAGCACACTCACACATAAGCACATGCACACAAAGGAATCCCCTAGAGCTAAATATCCTTCTGGTCTTAATTAAGGTATTTATATAGACCTAATTAATTAAAAACAACTAAACAACTATTCTTCCACACAAGTTACAGCCATACACAGGCAACTCTTCCAAATGTATTTATGTATATAAATGTAGGTTTATTTTATTTTATTTTATTTTATTTAAGCACCTTGCAATTTTTATCTTGAAACAACTTTTTCTCATTCTTGGTGCTTTTTGGAAGTTGTTTTCAGCCATCTTACATTTGATCTCAAAGATTTATTTAGCTGAACTTGACATCCATCCATTGTTTTGGGATTGAGACACTGGAAAACACTCCTCTTTAAACTGTGTAGACAAAGTTATTATTATTGTCAACTTTGTGCGGAAAACCTGAATAATTTGTGCTTGTTCAGCTTTAAAACCCCTTTGGATCATCTGTATGGGGCTCTAGGATCAGAGGATTGTTTTTTTTTTCATGAGCTCAATCATCTTGACTTGCTACGGGAAGGCTGTTGTTCTTTTAGCATCCAGCAAGTAACAGAGAACATCTCAACTAGTAGAAACAAACTGTTAGCATTGGCAACTTCACCACACAGCAGCACTCCTCCAGGCTTGTGTTATTTGTGGAGATAAATCATCAGTGCTGCAGAAGAAAAAGAGTCAGTGATAGAGTCATGTTGTTAGCCAATCAGAGGAGAGATTTTCAAAAATCAGGAAATAAGAGTCCAAATCCTGCCATCTGAAGCTACTTTTACCTCTTATTGACTTTTACTTCCTGATTTAGACACATCTGAGCTTTTTGTTTCCCAGAGTACAACTTACAAGGCATTCAAGGTGACAACAACAAGGAGGTGCACTCAAGGTGACAGATCATTTGCTGCTGTGGCCCCCAGACTCTGGGACCTCTCCCCCTGAGCCTGAGATCAGTGGACTCAGTGGTCTCCTTTAAAAAGCAGCTGAAAACTCACCTGTCCAAGCTTGCTTTGGTGTGGCCTTCATCACCCTCTCCTTGTTCTGCTCTCCCTACCTATTCCACCTTCCTCAGGATCCACTGATTTCCCCCTTTCCTATTCACTCTCTCTCTTTCTCTACGTTTTTTTCACAATTGTCTAATTTTTGCTCATTTTAAATATATTTTTAATCATTTTCTAAATTATTTTTAATATTTTTGCATTTTTTGTTTTGTGAAGCGCCTCGTGATTTTTATCTTGAGAAGCGCTATAGAAATTGTATTTTCTTCTTCTTCTTCTTCATTCCTACTAGGGCCCCTGAAAATGTGTTGATTAAACAAGTCTTTAACACCTTTAAAAAATTCTAAATGCTTGAATTTGACCATCTGATCCTGTCCCTACAATGATCAAATAGTGAATTCCCTTGAAAACCAATCTAATATTTTAAAGTTTGAAGGATGTGGCCATTTCTTTTTCAGTGTCTAATTGTAAAAAGTTGTATACTCCTTTAATGACAGACATCCCACTGCTGCCACCATTTGTTGTGATAGAAGTAGAACGGGAGACCTGAAGACCCAGCTTGTTAATTATTGTGAATGTATTTTTAAAGACTATGGCCTAGTCCACACGTAGCCGTTTTTTTTAAATGAATATCCGCCCCTCCAAAAACTTGCATCCACACCACTGCGTTTTAAAAAAAAACTCTGTCCACACGTACCCGGATAAATACGTTGTTAAGGACATGCCAGACCTGTAGGCGGCAGTACTTCCCCTGTTCTTAACCTCGTCCTTCGTCTGTGGTCTTCCGCAAGGAGAAGTAATTCCGCTTGCAAAAACAAAAAAGCAGAAAGCGCTTGGACAATTGATGGATCGGGTAGTGACAGAGCGCAGCTCTGAGGGCTTCCATGATGTCGGCTAGTGTAAACACAGGTCGCACATGTGATGTCAGCATTTTTTTGTCGCGGAAAGTGACGTTGTGGACCTTAAAACTCCGGTTTTGTCCGTCCACACGCAGACACTCAAAACGGAGAAAACGCAGATCTTCACTTTGGTCGGAGTTTTTAAAAAGATCCGTTTTCGTGTGGATGACAGGCCAAAACGTAGAAAAATATCTACGTTTTGGCAGATCCCCGGCTACGTGTGGACAGGGCCTAAGTTAAGCAGATTCATCTTCTGGGATGGTGAAAGAAAACTCTTCTGGTCTGTTCTTCAGTTGATCAAGATTATTGATACTTTACCACGACCATTTCTGCACACAGGATGTTTTAGGGGTTTGTAATGTTTTTGAGTTAACTTATTATTTTTAGAATTAATACTAAAGCCTGATTCATGCTTCTCCGTCAGCTCTGCAAGGGACAAACACGCACGGATTGATGGAAGCGTTTTGCTCTCATGCTTCTCCGTCTCCTGGAGTGTTGCAAAGCAATTCCCCGGCAGGACAACAGAGGGCATAGCGCTGTTCTGTGGTATCCTGTCATGTATCGGTCCAAGATCGTGTGTTTATATTGTGTTTTTTGTATATAAGAGACTTTTTAACACAGACAAATTTGTCTCTCATCCTCCTCTACCTCTTCATGCGCTCGCCACCTCTAAACCCACGTTTCCTGTCATTTATGTCCACAAATAAAATGCTTGCTGCGTATCTTTTCACTCCTCCAGTCACAGGGGAAGTAAACGTTCAAATTTTTAGAGTTTTTTCGTGAGGTTTTCTTCAACCTGCTCCGTGTCTGCCGCTAGTTATCCTCGGCTCTGTTTATGTTTTTGAGGGCGTAATGGCAGCGGTGTAGACGACAGCGGCGTCCTGACCAATCACAAGCTTGCGTTGTCCGTCTCGACTGACGGATGTTTAGAAAAGAGAGCTCGACTCCGTCCGTCCTTCCGGAGCTCTCTGGCAGGCCCGCAAGGACGTTGCGTGTCTCCGCACTGACGCAGACGGAGAAGCATGAATCAGGCTTCAGGATTTACGCACTTCTGCTGTTTGCTACAGAATGACCCTTTTGATCCAAATTACCTTTTGAGTTGACAGTTGCATAATAAAAATTTCATAGACCATGTCAGGTAATAGTAGGCATCACCTCAACAAAAGCATTCACTTGGTCAGCGGTGAAATATTCAGTTACGTCTGCCTCAACTTACTGTCGCACAGGATAGCCTACATTATTTATCACTTATATATCATTCATACACCAGTGTCTGTGCATTAGTGTGCACGTTCGTGTTTTATGAAGGACCTAGTGAGCATCTGTCTGTACAGTTTACTACAAGCAGAAGTTTGTTTACTTTAACTTTTATGAATGCCAGACTAAAATGAAATAACAGACAGACTCCATATTAATGAAAACATCTGATTTTCTCTATTTTCTCTTTTTAAACAGTAGTTTTATCTTTCTCTAGCTCCCTGTGCCACATTTATATTTATCCTCTTTGTTGATCCCTATCTGTCTCTCACACTCCTGTCTGTCTCATGAGCCTCTTTTAAAAATGTCTCAAATTGACTAGAACAATGACATTCCCTCAGCATGCATTTCTAATCAACTATTTCTTTTTCTGTTTGTCTTTTGCTTCATTTCCCCTCACTTTTCTATATTCCCCATCCCCCACCACTCCCTTTTACCCGTACATCCCAAGTATTAAATTCCTTATTGTTTAAGTTTTTTTCATGTTTCATTCTCTCCCTTTGTTTTATTATTTCAGATTGATCCCTCCACTCTGGATTTTACACAGATTAGTTCTCACGTTGGAAGATGTTATGAATGTGCTCAAACAAATATGTGCACTTGTCTCACAGAGTCCTTTTCAGTGACTGTGTTTGTGCACTTTTCTTCCGAACCTGTCCACGCCGTCTCTCCGAGTGAATATTCAGAACCTTTCTTCTGCCCCTGTAATACTGGCGCATAAAAGGCTGTGGGGAGTATTAGCGTTTAATATTGCATGCGTTCTGTTGACTCGGATCGGCCTAGCTCTGTGACGGATGTTGTACTAATCTGTAGAATTTCCACAGTGACATTAAAGTGACAGAAATGCTCAGACATGTGTCAAAATGATCAACAAGGGCCTTAGAAGACACATACTTAAACTCTCTCACACACACACACACACAAATGTGTGCAAACACACTCTCTCCCACTTCTTCTTTCCTTTGATTCTGTTTCATGTGCACTCTGTGTCAGACTAGATCTCTCATTGTGTCACTCCGTCGCTACGTCTCTCACTATTCAATAGATTCCATCACATCTCAAAGCTATATAGTATAATGTATTGCACCATTTATTTTCATTCACATTAAAGATTTTAGTTGCTTTGAAACTGAGTTTTAGATTAAATGTTGTGCAATGTCCCTGAATAGGAGTGAAAAACAACTAAGTTGTGCAAACTTTTCCAAACATCCCTTCCTCTGAGCACATTAAAGATGTGTAAGAGTTGCATCACACTTTATTGGAGACTAACCAAAAATGATAGAAACGTCTCTGGGTGTATTTGTACCTTGCAAGAGCAAAGAAGAATGTTCTTAGCTCTGTCAACGGCAACATTTTCACTCACTGATGTTTGATTTTGATTGTGACAGGGTGAAACACTCCCTCTGGGTTGGGAAGGAGTCTTAGCCTCAAGCATCTTGGTGATTTGTTTGCAGCAATGGCAGGAAAAAGTTGGTAATGGACCAATCAGGGCATTTGTTGTGGCAAAGACAAAAGTAGATGGTCTCATTTCATTAGTTTGTCTGTTTCAACTCTCACCCAAAGAAATAAACATAATCCTTAAGTAGTTGGATTGTAATGTATTTTCAAGATTTAGAGAGAACCTGCTTGAAACTGTAACTTAAATGCAGCAAAGCACAATAAGCCTCACATTTTAAATCTTTATTCTTAAACATTTAATGTCATCATTGTGAGGTGCTGGAAAATCTTTAAAATTCACGTTGAATGTCCTAGAAAAGTGCTTCAAGTGGTTTGGAAAACAGTAGCCGTGAGCAGAAGCACTTGTTGAAAATTCTCGCCTGGTGTGAACAGAGGAGGCGCAGACAGCACACGAGTTTCGTGAGTATCAATAAATTTGACAAAAATAAAATGAAAAGATGTGTGTAGGTTGGCAATGTTCATGCATTTGACCCATCCCCATGGAGGGGAGCGGTGAGCTGCAGCGGATGCCACGCTTGGGAACTATTTGGTGGTTTAACCCCGAGGCATTGGGTTCCATTTTTCAAGTCTTTGGTAAGACCTGACCGGGAATCGAACTCCAGGGCGGACACTCTACCACTAAGCCACTGAGCTGGCTTTTATAAGTGGTGAAAAGGAGTGGGTGTTTTATTGGGAACATGATTAGAGTTTTCTGAAGATTGGCAATGTTTTACAGCATTGTACAAAAAGAGACCATGAAATGAGTTATTCTTGGATTATTGGTTTCAAAGTGAACACTGCAGCCATCTTTGTTGTTTTTGCATCAGGACGTCTTATAGAATTTGACATCTAGTGACGTTAAGTGATGTTACTGGAGAGCTTTGTTGTTATAGTCTGCCTCAGCAGCAGATTTTTCACCTGCTCTTGGGTTAACCGGGTTAACTTTTCTGTAGATACACAGAAACTGGACACGTACACACAAACATTCTCACACACACAAGCCAGTGCCATGACCTTTCCTGTGAGAGCGTGAAATTGGTCATGGCATTTTAGGATAAGATGAGTTTTCCCAATGGATTCACACACACACACACACACACACACACACACACACACACACACACACACACACACACACACACACACACACACACACATGCACACACACATGCACAGATGCTTATGACAGGCCATCTGAATGTCCACATATCCATTAGAGGAGCTTCCTCAGTCAGCAGGTTTTGTCCAGAGTGAAAATAAGATTTTATTCTTGCCTCTGATTCACTGTTGAGGATACTCTCGTGCACCTGCCAGGCTGACTTGCATTTTCCACAGGAACAAAAAGGGATTCCTTTCTAAACACTGGTTTGAATTATTGCCTCTTAATACTCTTTCTTTCACCATCCACAAGGCAAAAGTCTTACATGTATTCATGACATTAATTTACTTTAAAATGACACAGATTGTTGTAAAGTGTGGCTATGGATTTGCCATTATGTGCTGAAAGAATTTACTTTAGTCTTGATATAGTTGTGGAGTTGCCAAGTGCAACAAAAAGCATCAGAATTAAAACTCCACTAACTCAATCTCCCCTATGTTCTCCCCGTGTTTGCGCTGCTTCAGTGTGTAGATGACGGAGCACCATCAAAACCTTTTGTGTGGGGAAGAGAATGAACGCACACGCATTCTTCTTTTAACTCCCAAACACCAGTCCCTCGACTAATTAGCAGGCAGGGAGAGAGGGAAGGTAACGCAATGTTGAATGAAAAGAAAAGAGAAGAAAGGGGGAAAAACTCTCGCTTTCATCTGCTATGGTAATATTTTCTGCTCACATACTCTCTGAGTGTGAGAACAAGCTGGGGACAGTGGGGATGGGGGTGGGTGTGGGTTATGATGGGGAGAGATGGAAAGCTGGGAAAGATGTACAGAGTGATTCGTTTTTCAAAAAGAGAAGTGTTGGAAAAAAGAAGGGAAGGTGGCAAGGAGTAAAAGATGCAAGAGAAATGAAAAAAGTGATGGAGAAAATTTCTGCTCTTAATGGAAACAGCTATGTGTAGCCTTCAGACTGAAGGGGGAAAAGAAATGTAGTGAAACAGTTTAGAGCCACGAAAAGACGAGTGTGTAAAGGCAGATGGGAGAAAGTGAAGAAGATGCAGATGGACCACAAACAGGAAGTTACTGTTGGGTTTCCAAACATCCCCGATGAAGGATGAGCAGGGAGACGGACAAAACAGAACAAAAATCTCAGGTGGAAACAATCAACCTTTCTCCATTCTGCTTTCTTTTTTTTTTTTTTTTTTTTGCACAAATCTCATGCTGCCTCATAAGATTCTGGTTAGAATCAGTTATCCGAACACCCCTGATACAGATGTGCAAATAGGTAACGCCATTTAAGTTTAAGGCATCTGAGTCGTTACATCAGTGGTTTTGATTTTAAACATCAAGGATGTAAAGTTAATGTTTATTACATTTAAGTAAATAATTAGACTTGTACATGTTTGACATAATTGTCCTAAAATGTGACATCAGATTTACTTCAATTCCTCTGAAATATAAAATCTGAGCCCATCCCCCATTTTCAATCAACGCTCTCCACATCCTCCTCTGTCACTCCTGACCCCCCTCCCTTTCTTTTTTTTTTATCTGTGTGTCATACATAATGAACCCAGTGCAGGCCTGCATGTGTCACACATGGGAGCAACTCCTGTGTTTTTTTAATACATGTTTAATCCTGCCATTTGATGCCCCCCTTGTCCACCATAATTTGTACTGACTGCTGAACAAAATCAAAGAGCTTGTACTTGCTGCTTCTAGTCTTTGCTGTTTTGAGCTACAAAAATTCATTTTACTCCCCTTCCTTTTTCCCCTTTGCACACACCTTAGTATGTTTATTTTGACATGAAAGTGGGACAGTGTGAAAGCACTAGCTGTTGCAAGTCACTCCTCATTAGATGTTTGAATTTGTGTGTGTGTGTGTGTGTGTGTGTGTGTGTGTGTGTGTGTGTGTGTGTGTGTGTGTGTGTGTGTGTGTGTGTGTGTGTGTGTGTGTGTGTGTGTGTGTGTGTGTGTGTGTGTGTGCATTGGTGGAGAATGAATACTATCGTGTTTTCTATTGAGTTACTTTTCTCTCTTTAGGTTCACACGGCCCACTGATTTTCCTCTTCTTACATTTGCCCCCTCTAGTTGACTGTTGTACTCTGCCTCATTGTGCCTTTGTTGAGTCTTTGTTTTTAGTTTAAAAAAAAATATTTTTTTCCCTTGGGGTCAGTTTTTACAACTAAATCTGGATTGGTGCATGAGTGCTAGAAGTTCCAGTCCTGGACAGGATTTTTAGGTGCAGCCAAGGTGTTGAGAGGATCCATTTTTGTAGCTTGAGGATCGGGTCTCTGCTTTTTTGCAGAAGATGTGGTCCTGTTGGCTTTATCAGACCGTGATCTCCAGCTTTCACTGGAGAAGTTTGCAGCCTAGTGTGAAGCTGCTGGGATGAGAATCAGCTCCTCTAAATACGAGACCATGGTCTTGAGTCAAAAAAGGGTTGAATGCTTTCTCCAGGTCAGGGAGGAGGCCCTGCCCCAAGTGGAGGAGTGTAAGTATATCTTGAAGATGTGTAAGAGTGGAGGAGTGTAAGTATATCTGGGTCTTGTTCACGAAAGAGGGAAAGATGGACTGGGAGACCTACAGTATAGGCAGATTGGTGCTGCGTCTGCAGTGATGCGGGCGTTGAACCAGTCTGTCGTGGTGAAGAGAGAGCTGAGCCAGCAGGAGAAGCTCTCGATTTACCAGTTGATCTTCGTTCCAACCCTCACCTATGGTCGCGATCTTTGGGTAGTGACCAAAAGAATGAGATCGCGGATACAAGTGGCTGAAATTAGTTTTCTCCGCAGGGTGTCCGAGCTCTCCTTTAGAGAGAGTGTGTGCAGTCATCCAGGAGGGGCTCAGAATGGATCTGCTGCTGCTCCATATCGAGAGGAGCCAGTTGAGATGGCTTGAGCATCTGTTTAGGATGCCTCCTGGACGCCTCCCTGTGTCATGTTGTGAGGGTGGAGATGGTGGACCAAGTGTGGTGGAGGGTTCCAGGAGGCGGAAGAACAGGCACGGATGAAATAAAAATGGATTTAATAGCAACGGGAGCGACAGGACAGAACGAGACATGCACATACAATGATCCGACATAGGACAGGAGCAAAACAGGTGGTATAAATACACAAGGCTAATTAGGAAAACATGGGCAGGTTAACGAGGGACAGGTGAGAACAATATGGACCAATCAGGGCAGGAGACTGTCAGGAGGGCAGGGGCAGATCGTGGCAGTACCCCCCCCCCCCCCCCTTAAGGGGCGGATACCAAACGCCCACAAGGCCACACAACACAGGAGACTGGGAACACTTGACTTGACTCGGGACAGGACTGGGAAGACTTGACTCGGGACAGGAACACTTGACTCGGGACAGGAACACTTGACTCGGGACAGGAACACTTGACTCAGGACAGGAACACTTGACTCAGGACGGGAAGTCTTGACTGGAACAGACTCAAAGACTTGACTGGAACAGACTCAAAGACTTGACTGGAACAGGGACCCGAAGATTTGACTGGAACAGACTCGAAGACTTGACTGGAACAGGGACTCGAAGACTTGACTGGAACAGGGACTCGAAGACTTGACTGGAACAGGGACTCAAAGACTTGACTGGAACAGGGACTCGAAGACTTGACTAGAACAGGGACTCGAAGACTTGACTAGAACAGGGACTCGAAGACTTGACTAGAACAGGGACTCGAAAACTTGACTGGAACAGGGACTCGAAGACTTGAATGGAACAGACTACAAACTGCAGCAGCAGGTGTGGGACCCAGCAGGAACTGCAGCAGCAGGCATAGGACCCAGCAGGAACTGCAGCGTGAAGGGCCTGCAGGCATAGACCCTGCAGGCGTGGACCAGGAAGTGGGACGAAACAGCAGGAGCGACGCGAGGAAGCCCAGCTCGGCGGCAGGTACTCGACCTATGGTCGGAGCAGGTGCACATCACGATCAGCTGGGTCCATCGGTGAAGGCTCGGGTGAAGGGAAGCAGGAAAGGAGCAGTAAGACCAGCCCTGCCACTCCGAAGAACGCTGGTGTGCGCAGGGGGTTTCACCTCCATCAAAACTCCAGGATCCGTAGCTTCCGTGAAGAACAGGACGGGGCAAAACAGCAGGAGAGGAGAAAAGACCTTGACCACCCCGGAAACTGGTAGGATGCGCCAGGATCACCTCAGAGGGCTCGACCACCCCGAGAACAGGTAGGGTGCGCCGAGAAACACAACTCCAGGCTGGAATCTCCCTCAGCTGAAACGGGAGAGGGAAAAAAATCCTCCAGAACAGACGTTAAGCTCACCACAAGTCCAGGTTGGTCGGATCATTCTGTCATGTTGTGAGGGTGGAGATGGTGGACCAAGTGTGGTGGAGGGTTCCAGGAGGCAGAAGAGCAGGCACGGATGAAATAAAAATGGATTTAATAGCAACGGGAGTGACAGGACAAAATGAGACATGCACATACAATGATCCGACAAAGGACAGGAGCAAAACAGGTGGTATAAATACACAAGGTTAATTAGGAAAACATGGGCAGGTTAAGGAGGGACAGGTGAGAACAATATGGACCAATCAGGGCAGGAGAGAGACACAGTCAGGAGGGCAGGGGCAGATCGTGACACCCTGGGTATGTTTTCCAGGCACGTCCAACCAGGAGGAGACCCAAAGGAAGACCCAGGCCACGCTAGAGGGACTATGTCTCTTGGCTGGCCAGGCAACACCTTGGGATTTCCCCAGAGGTGTTGGCCCAAGTGGCTGGTGAGGGGGAAGTCTGAGCCTCCCTGCTTAGGCTGCTGCTCCCCGCGACTCACTACCAGATAAGCAGAAGAGAATGAATGGATGGTGCTAGAAGTTAAAACACTTTTGTCTCCCCCGTACTGGAAAAATTAGAAAAGTGAAAATAATACAGTATATGACAGACTCATGACATGCAAAACAATATATATGCACCTGAAAAGATTATAAGGAACACCATACTAATACGGTGTGTGACCATCTTTCACCTTCAGAACTGCCTTAATTCTACATGGGCGACGGTGGCACAGGAGTTAAGTGCTCGCCCCGTAATCGGAAAGTTGCAGGTTCGAGCCTTCTCAGTCTGTCACTGTCGTTGTGTCCTTGGGCAAGACACTTAACCCACGTTGCCTGCTGGTGGTGGTCGGAGGGACCGGTGGCGCCAGTGCTCGGCAGCCTCGCCTCTGTCAGTGCACCCCAGGGAAGCTGTGGTTACAATGTAGCTCATCCGCACCAGTGTGTGAATGTGTGTCTGAATGGGTGAATGACTGATTGTATTGTAAAGCACCTTGGGGGGGTTCCAGGACTCTAGAATGCACTATACAGGCCATTTACCATTTACCATTTTACATGGCATTGATTCAACAAGGTGCTGAAAGCATTCTTTAGACATGTTGGCCCATATTGATAGGATAGCGTCTTGCAGTTGATGGAGATTTGTGGGATGCACATCCAGGGCATGAAGCTCCCGTTCCACCACATCCCAAAGATGCTCTATCGGGTTGTGATCTGGTGACTGTGGGGGTCATTGTGGTACAGTGAACTCATTGTCATGTTCAAGAAACCAATTTGAAATGATTGGAGCTTTATGGCATGGTGCATTATCCTGCTGGAAGTAGCCATCAGAGGATGGGTACATGGTGGCCATGAAGAGATGGACATGGTCAAAATTTCTGACAATTTCTGACTCTGAAACAATGCTCAGGTAGACCATGGCATTTAAATTATGCCCAGTTGGCACGAAGGGGCCTAAAGTGTGCCAAGAAAACATCCCCCACACCATTACACCACCAGCCTGCACAGTGGTAACAAGGCATAATGGATCCATGTTCTCATTCTGTTTACGCCAAATTCTGACTCAACCATTTGAATGTCTCAATAGAAATCAAGACTCATCAGCCCAGGCAACATTTTTCCAGTCTTCAGCTGTCCAATTTTGGTGAGCTTATGCGAATTGTAGCCTCTTTCTCCTATTTGTAGTGGAGATGAGTGGTACCCGGTGGGGTCTTCTGCTGTTGTAGCCCATCCGCCTCAAGGTTGTGCGTGTTGTGGCTTCACAAGTGTTTTGCTGCATTCCTCGGTTGTAACGAGTGGTTATTTCAGTCAAAGTTGCTCTTTTATCACCTTGAATCAGTCGGCCCATTCTCCTCTGACCTCTAGCATCAACAAGGCATTTTTGCCCACAGGACTGCCGCTCTGGATGTTTTTACTCTTTCACACCATTTTTTGTAAACCCTAGAAATGGTTGTGGGTGAAAATCCCAGTAACTGAGCAGATTGTGAAATCCTCAGACCGGCCCGTCTGGCACCAACAACCATGCCATGCTCAAAATTGCTTAAATCACTTTTCTTTCCCATTCTGACATTCAGTTTGGAGTTCAGGAGATTGTCTTGACCAGGGCCACACCCCTAAATGCATTGAAGCAACTACCATGTGATTGGTTTATTAGATAATTGCATTAAGGATTAAAAGCAGTGTATCAAATTTTTTTGTGTTGTGCAATTTAAACTTTGATCGCCAGGTAGCAGCAGTTTCTGTCGCCTTTTTCTCCCAACAAGACAATGAGATCTCGCTATAACACTGGATGTTTCTTGGAACCTTTTGGTCTGAGATTTCCAATTAAATTTGGCCTTAAAATTGGCAAATATCTTCTGGATTTTAGTATCACAATATATCTTTTTGTCTCCCTGTTTATATGTACTGAGATACGTTAACATTGTATTGCCAGATTCCTGCCATTACACATCCCTAGAATATCGATCTTAATTTGTATTGTTTAATTATGACTAATGATTTTATTTTAAACATAGCCTCAAAAAGCCCCACCTCTACTGATAATCTCTTCTTGGTTAACAGCCTAAACAACTTCTATTGTCGGTTTGACGAGCCATCAATGAGGTCTCACACCTCATCCAGTCCCAATAATAGAGACATTGGTCACCCACCCCCAACTCCAGAGCCATTACTGTGGAATTTACCCTCATCACCCTTCTCCTCACCCCTCACTCAGGAGGTCCTCACATCATATCACACACCTCAACCCTACACATCCATGAGGAAGACGTAAGGAAGCAATTCAAGACTAAATACAGGGAAATCCCCCAGCCCTTATGGTGTATCTCATACCACTTTAAAGCACTGTGCTGAACAGTTGGCCCCAGTGTTTATGGGCATGTTCAACTCCTCACTAGAGGCATATTTTGTCCCGGCCTGCTTTAAGATCCCCCCATAGTCCCTGACCCCAAGAAGCCAAGGATCACTGCATTCAATGACTACAGACCTGTGGCTCCGACATCTGTGTTTGTGAAGCCTTTTGAGCACCTGGTTCTCCCCCACTTCGACCCTCACAGTCCCCCTCTTGGACCCCTGCAGTTTGCCTACAGAGCCAACAGGTCTGTAGATGGTGCCATCAACATGGCTCTACATCTTGCAGCATTTGCACTCCCAGGGTACCTACGCCAGGATCCTGTTCGTGGACTTCAGCTGCGGGTGGATCACTGACTGTCTGACGGACAAAAAGCAACAAGTGAGACTGGGGTTTGACCTGTGGATCATCAACACTGGTTCCCCTCAGGGTTGTGTTCTTTCCCTTCTGCTTTTCTCCCCGTACACCAACGACTGCACTTTCAACCATGAGTCTGTGAAGCTTATCAAGTTTGCAGACAACACCACCGTCATTGGACTCATCTCAGATGGGGATGAGTCTACCTACAGAATGGAGGTCTAATGGCTGGTGTGCTGGTGCAGCTACAGCAACCTGGTTCTAAATGCACAGAGGACAGTGAGGGTGTTGTGGACTTTAGGAAGCACACAGCCCCTCTTCCCCCCCCCCCCCCCCCCATAACCCTGTCTGGCACTCCCATCATGATGGGGGACTCATGTCGCTTCCTGGGCACCGCCATCACCCACGGCCTCAAGTGGGAGCCCACCATCACCTCCATCATAAAAAAGGTCCAGCAGAGGATTTACTTCCTGAGGCAGCTGAAGAAATTCAACTTGCCAGAAGTCGATGAGGCAGTTCTACACCGCAATCATTGAGTCCATCCTCACCTCTTCAATCACCGTGTGGTATGCTGGAGCTACCACCAGGAACAAGAGGAGACTGTAGTGTATTGTGTGCTCTGCTGAGAATGTCATTGGCTGCAAACTTCCTTCCATACAGGACTTGTACACCTCCAAGACATTGAGGTGTGCAGGTCAGATCACAGCTGACCCGTCTCACCCTGGACTGAGTTTATTTGACTCGCTCCCATCTGGCAGGAGGCTCAGATCCTTTCGGACTAGAACCTCTCGCCAAAACAACAGTTTCTTCCCCTCTGCAGTTGGACTCATGAATGACAATCCTAGTGCTGTCCACTCCAGTAGCTTAGTTTCAGGCACCTGACCCTGTGTTGTGTTTGTACCTGAACTGTTCTACTCTGATCAGTACCTACACTGTCTTGTATATAGTAGCCTTTTCTCTAATTAAAGCCACTTTATATCATTATTTTATCATAATTATACTTCATATTTTTGCATATCTCTTATTTTATCTTTCCTTTTCGCACCAAGTACCACAGCAATTTTCTAATGTTGTGATTTCTCGCACATATAAACTCTCCTGATTCTGAAGTGGTTGGTGTATGAAGAAAATCAACTATGGTGTGTTTATTTGTACAACTAAGTATCGTAGTCAGTTAAAAAGCATAAATAAATTATTCCTCAGATTTTAACTAGTCTGATTGCCAGTCAACAGAGATTTTTACCATGTTGAAGCATGTTTCTGTATAAAAGTTAAAAATAATTGCTCTTCCATCCATCGTAGTTGACCTGTTTGGAGAAATGGTGTTTACATCCTGTAGGACTTGAGCTCTAACAGCTACTTTTGACCAACATGTATTGATGCCATTTTAAAAGGGCTAAAATGTTCAAAATGACATGGTAGTTCATGGAAAACAGTTTTAATCCTTTGAAACCCTGTTAATTCAGCTATTTGATATTATTGAAGTAAACTGATGTGGTTATTTATAAAGGTGCACTGATTGTTTATTTGTGAGCCAACACTGACTTCATTTATCATCCATTTACTTTTAAATATATGCTGTAATACAAAGAAAATTTAAGTGAAGTTCTAATTTCCCTGTTACATATATATATATATATATATATGAATGACACAGATGTTGTTTTTTCAGTGTTTCTTTCTTTCTTTTTTTCAGTGCCAGCATTGTGCATTGCTTTACAATGACAAACCCTTCAGGTCAGGTGATCAGCTCCAGCCAATGAACTGCCGTCCTTGTCAGTGTAATGGCCACGCCCACTCTTGCCATTATGACATCCGAGCTGATGACCAACCGCATGAACACTACAGAGGCGGGGGAGGAGTCTGTGACCACTGCATGCACAACACCACAGGTGAAATCTCTACTGTGATACTAATGGTAGCATGCTATAATTTATTATTAACATAATATTAGTTAATAATTGATTAAATAATTAAATCTAGCTTGATTGACTGTTTAAGTTTGTGAGACTTGAAAATTAAAATTTTTGAATTTTCAATTCAAGTTTATTTATATAGCGCCAAATCACAACAAGAGTTGTCTTAAGGCACTTCACAAAGTAAACATTCCAATAGAGTTCAGTTCATTAAGCCAGTCAGTAAAAAGTTTCCTACACAAGGAACCCAGCAGGTTGCATCGAGTCACTGACAAGTGTCAGTGTCTTTAAAGCACTCCTCATACTAAGCAAGCACGTAGCAACAGTGGAGAGGAAAACTCCCTTTTACCTGGCAGAAACCTCCAGAGCAGCCATCCACCACGACTCACTCACTTGTAGCTTCTTCTGGGGAGAAAAACACAGGGAAAAATAAAGTTAACTGCTGAAATAGAAGGAAATAATGCAATTAAAGAGCAAATTGTAGAAGAAAGTTATCGAAAGAGGTCAGTATGTCCTCCAGCAGTTTAACCCTTTAGACGCCATAGTTTTTTCAGTAAAATATGAATTTTTATATCACTATTTAAAGAGCTTGTAGCTTAAATCTGGTTAGAGATAGAGGAATATTGTAAATTAGAAAAATCGTCAGTACGAGCCAAATTTTGTGATAGGAACAAATTCACTCACATAATTTGCATATTAAGACGTCATCAGGTGGCAGCCATATTGGATTGCCTCACATTTGCAGATTTTTTTAATGTTTTTGTCTTATTTTCTTAGTGTTGTTATTGTTTATGATACATATATACATATTCCTATGTAGACATATATAACTATGTATTTATATATATAATATTTATTACTTTATTGGTATTTTGTTATGTTTACTGCGTATCAATCAAGAACACTGTTTTTGGTGCTTCAGTGTCATGAACACATTTCACTCATTCCTTCTTTGGTTTATTTTGTTTATGATACTTTAAGCCCCATGCAGAACTGAGTGGCAATGGACGCTTTCATTTCTGGAACAGTTACATCGTACCAGTCATTATATCCGTACGAGCTGCTCGAGGCCCCCTCGCCACCTGTCTTTCCCCGACCCAGCGGTTTCTCCCCCCTCCAGCTCCAATTCCCACGGATTACACCCCCGGGGCTGAATCAATCCCCAGCGGAGTTCAACGGAGCGGCATGTTAGAGGCAGGGCAAGGGAAAGCTGTCTTTACCAACTGTATCCTCCACTGTACACTCCATGTCTCGCTACTCAGATCTGGGCTAACATCAGATTTTAACCATAGGCCCTATCAAATAAAAATCTTGCAAGTCTAGTCTTAAAAGTAGACAATGTATCTGCCTAAACACCTTGGTGTAAGACTAAAGCTGGGAACTGGTTTCACAAGAGAGGAGCCTGATAGCTAAAAGATCTGCCTCCCATCCTATTTTTAGATATTCAGGGAACCACCATTAAACCTGCAGTTTGAGAGCAAAGTACTCCGTTAGGAACATATGGAACAATCATACAAAAGTATGATGGAGCTTGATTATTACGAGCTTTATATGTGAGAAGGAGGATCTTAAAATCTATTCTGAATTTAACAGGCAGCCATTGTAGGGAAGCTAAGACAGGAGAAATGTGATCTCTCTGTTTAGTTCTCATCAGAACTCTAGCTGCAGCATTTTGGACAAGCTGAAGACTTTTAACTACATTCTGTGGACTTCCTGATAGTAATGAATTACAGTAATCCAGTCTTGAGGTAATAAATGCATGAACTAGTTTTTCAGCATCACTCCTGGAAAGTATGCTTCTAATCTTACCAATATTCGGAAGGTGGAAAAAGGAAATCCTACAAACCTGTTCAACGTGGGATTTGAATGACATGTCCTGGTCAAAGATAACACCAAGGTTCCTTATTTTGTTCTCAGAGTCTAATTTAAAGTCAATCAGGTCAGGTGATTGACTAAGCAATTTCCTTTTCTGATTTTTAGGTCCAAAGATGAGAACTTCAGTCTTGTCTTGATTTAAAAGCAAACAATTTTGAGTCATCCAATTTTTTATGTCTTCAAGACAACCCTGTAATCTAACTAACCGATTAGGTTAATCAGAGTTAATGGATAAATATAACTGAGTATCGTCAGCATTACAGTGGAAGTTTATCCTGTGCTGTCTAATGATTTTACCAATTGGAAGCATATATATATATATATATATATATATATATATATATATATATATATATATGTATGTATATAAAATAATAAATAATTGGTCCAAGCACCGAAACCTGTGGTACTCCACAAGTAACCCTGGAGTATGAAGAAGATTTGTCATGTACATTAACAAAATGAATTCTATCGGACAGGTAGGATTTAAACCAGCCTAGCGCCGTTCCTTTGATCCCTACAACATGCATCAAAAGTAGCACTGAGATCTAACAAGACTAGAACGGACAAAATATTCTTATCTGAGGCCATAAGAATATCATTTGTAACTTTCACTAATATGGTTTCAGTGCTGTGATACTCTCTAAAACCAGACTGAAATTCCTCACACAGAGTCTTAGTGTTTAGATGCTCACATACTTGATTGGCCAATTGATTGACAAATGAAAGCATTTATCTGAATGGGCTGATTTCCTCTTTAACCTATCCACAGTTTTTTTTCACGTTTGTTTCAAATGAGGACACTTTTGTTAATCATGAGTGAATTAGATTTCTGTTTACATCCTTTTATCATTTCTCTTGCTATAAGGGAAGAACTGTGAGCTGTGCATTAATGGGTTCTTCAGGCTGGTGGACTCTGATCCTTCTTCGGCTGATGTGTGCCGGCCCTGTGATTGCTACACTGCTGGAACTGTTGATGGCAACATGGATTGTCCCCAGGTACACACTAGCAAAAACCATTCCATCAAGCAAATTATCAGTGAAATACTTGAAAATATTTGTTTTAACTGATTTAAAAAAAAAAATTGTCCCATATCTCACTTGATTAGATTGGAGGTCAGTGTCAGTGTAAGGCTGCAGCAACAGGTCGTCGGTGTGCAGACTGTTTGCCTGGTTGGTTCGGTCTCAGTGCTAAAAATCCAAATGGCTGCTTGTCCTGCAACTGTAGTGATTTGGGTGTCATCAAAACCTCAGCAACAGCAGTTTCCCACTGTAACCAGCACACAGGGCAGTGTCACTGTAAACTTCACGTCACAGGTAAATATTAGAATTTTTGTTTTGTTTTGAGTTCATGTAAAACATGTTTCAAAAAGACTTGATGAGGGGGTTTTATGGACAGGCGCCTTGACTCTGACCACTCACAAGCCAGAGAAGGTGAATATAGAAACAGCATCATTCTGAAAATATGTTGATCTTAATAATTTATCACAATGTCAATGTTCTAAAATGTACTAATGTGTACTTTTAACGTGTACATGAGGTGTTCACAGTGGGTTTCAGATGTTACCCTCTAGGCCAGTAATTCTAAATTAGTGGAGGCAGGGGTGGCGCGAGTGATCTTTCTCCTCTTCCTCTCATAGATTTCCCGACTGCAAATACAAAGCAGATGCTATATTCAAAACACCTCCACCCCTGCTCTGGATACCTTGACAACAAATTCCTTAGCAGACAAGACCTAGAGAAACTAGGAAAGTCTTTCACGCATTCATCCACAGCAGGCTGGATTATTGCAATGGTCTTTTGACTGGCCTTCCCAAAAAAGCTGTGACGCAACTGCAGAAGGCTGCTGCTAGAGTTTTAACAAGAACCAAGAGAACCAAACACATCACTCATGTTCCTAAATCTCTACACTGGTTACCAGTAAACTACAGAATCAATTTCAAAGTGCTTCTACTAGTTTACAAATCACTCAATGGTATGGGGCCAGAATACATGTCAGACATCCTTCAGGCCCAGCAGGGCTCCTTAGGAAGCGGTCAGCTGGTAGAACCGCGGGTCAGAACCAAACAAGGTGAAGCTGCTTTTAGCTACTATGCAGCACACAGATGTAAGCAGCTTCCTAATGACCTCAAATGTGCCCCAACTCTAGAAACTTTTAAATCAACATTGAAAACGTTCATGTTTTCATCAGCCTTTGAATGAATGTTCTTATGCTGCACCTTCTGCACTATATTTGCTCACCCTTTAACTTTGTTTCTTTTTAATTCTTTTTAAATAGTATTTTGTCACGTTGATGCTAAAGAGCAAATTGCAGGTTACATTTTTTTTCTAATTCATATAAAATGCTGTCCAAACAATCCTATTTGAAAATTTAAAATCCGTAACAGCAGAGTTTTTCTAGTAGAAAGTGTCCTTTCTCAGCAGAGCGTCCAAAAAGGCTCTTTTTTCTAAATCTGAACCTCTGACGTAACCAAAGGGAGCTAGAAGCTCGGCTGCCTCAGTTCAGTGTGGAGAGTGGCTAGTTTTAGGGCAGAGAGGTCATGTTATCCAGTCAGTGTGTGTTTACTAGTGTTGGATTGTGTTCATTTTGATAAACTATAGTCTTTGAAGGCTGTACCAACTCCAGCCTGTCTGGACATCTAGTCCACGGGTTTCCAGATAAGAGAAACAACACCTCTATCCGTGCCTGAGGGCGTTTCTGCAGCTGAAAAGACGGACTTCTGGAGCCCACATCGGTCGGTACCGGGACAGGCAAGTCCACGCTGGGCTCCAGAGACCCATGGTGGGGTTTAAAAAATGAAATACGGATTTCTGGAGCTCAGATCACCATCAGAACCAGGTCAGAACCGGCCACCAGAAGAGATGCGCGGCTCAGCGGGCCAGTTAGTTTCCCGGTCGGAACCGGATCAGAACCGCTGCCCAGACAACCTGGAGAGGATCATGTGCAGCTTTAAAAATACCAACTGGACTGGCTTGCTGGTGTTTGGACCGGATCCAGCTCACAGAAGCCTGCATGAACTCCAGAACCGGAAGCTCTCCCTCTCTCTAAAGCACTAAACTGCGTTAGGTGAACGAATATTAATGAGTATGACATGTAAAGTTCATTCTGTGTGTGTGTGTGTGTGTGTGTGCGTGCGTGCCTGCCTGCCTGCCCGCCCGCCCGCCCGCCCGCCCGCCCGCCCGCTCGCCCGCCCGCTCGCTCGCTCGCTCGCTCTGTCTTCTCGACCCCCAGTGATTCGTGGTAGATAGCTGCTTATACTGAGCCAGGATCCTCTGGAGGTTTCTTCCTGTTTAAAGGGAGTTTTCCTCTCCACTGTCGCTAAATGCTTGTTTAGTATGAGGAATGCTGTAAAGTCACTGACACTAGTCAGTGACTTGATGCAATTTGCTGGGTTCCTTATATCCGAAACATTTTTTTCTGATTGGCTTAATGAACTGACCTGAATTGGAAAGTTTATTATGTGAAGTGCCTTGAGACGACTCTTGTCGTGATTTGGCGCTATATAAATAAACTTGAATTGAACTGAATTATTATCTTACGCTTGGTTTTATGTAGCTATAATAAACTCTTCTCCACACTCAAGTATATGTACTTGAGAAATCCCTACAACTAAGAGCCCAACAGCACCGTGTCCCAAAAGGTAACTTGAGATTACAGTAGGTCAGGAAACGGCAAAATGTCCATCCTGAAAAAAAAATACAACTGTAATGTTTCAAATGAATAATTATTAAATTTCAAGGCAGGATTACTAGATACAAGTGCAATATACACAATCAAAGAAACAAACCCTGTCATAAACTAAACTGCCCAGATACCAATCACCACTATCCAGTAACACAGTTTTTAAGTGTCAACCATGAAATAAAAGGGTAAACTTCCATACAACCATTTCAAATAAAATACAGAGGGCTGCTTCATCTGATCACCAGAAATTAGGTTCACTGACTCAAGTTCACTCTTTTGTGGCATCAAAAAAGAAAGTTTACTTTGCTTTTTGAATAACTCCAGAAGTGATTCTTGGCATCTTTTTTCTTCTTTCTCACCCCTAGTTAAAAAGTACTCATGCTCTCTCAGGTGGTGTTTTTTCAAATGTTTGATCAAATTAGTCGTGTTGAAAGTTGCGACGGAGGTTCCACCTTTCGGAACAACAGCTTTGTAAACACAGCATGTTGTTGTCTTGCTTTTCAGCGTTTCGAGTGTAAAATATTTCCACACTGCGGACATGGTGTGTTTCAAAATTCGGCACTGCTCATGCTAACCCGCTATCTTTAAACTGCAGTGTGAATGGACTTCCTGAAACGAGGTGCGTAGCCAATTGTAGTAGAGCCCTTCTAGCCAATCAGAGGTGCGAAAGGCGGAATCTTCCATGGACATCCTACGATTCCAAATAAGGTGCCTGAGATCACTTAGGATACCAAAAGACAACTCTGGATCAGAATTTTGTCCAAGTTGGGTCGGAATTTTCCGATCCGTGAATTAAGTCCATATCAGAGCCCAGTACAGATACTGGATCGGATCTGCCCCATCCCTAGTATTGATGAGCTACATTGTAGCCACAGCTGCCCTTGGGTACACAGAGAGGCAAGGCTGCCGGTCGGTCCCTCTGACCACCACCAGCAGGCAATGTGGGCTAAGTGCCTTGCCCAAAGACATAACAGCAGCATGCTCTGCCAGGAACCGGGATTAATCTTATAACTCACAGATGTCAAACTCAGGCCCTCGGGCCAAATTTGGCCTGCAACCTATGTGGCCCGCGAGATCAAATATCAAATGTATATTACTACTGGCCCACCGGCCCATTCGGCCCCAAAGACTACAAATCCTACATAGTGCTTTGCGGCATTAGCGTGTCAAAGCACCCCTTGCTTTGTGTTTCCAGCGTCTGTGCGGCTAGTATCGGCTGGCGTCTGCAGCAGTACCCTCCTCAGTCTCGGACAACACTTCTCTTACTCAGCGCTGAGTTTACTCAGCAATTTGCTGACTTTGAAGCCCAGAAACGGAGATTTCAACCGCTCAATCATATGTTCACGGCTGACAGAGAAAGTTCGCCAACCAACTTCCAGACAGAGCTGATATAACTCCAGGGACTTGCTCTAGTCAGAGTATGACTCTGTTCCAGTTTTTATCTTTCCTCCCTGATGCACTGACCCAACAGCGTAGTCGAGCTGCTAAATGCTCTCCATGTTTAGCTGCACAAACCTATGTGAGCAACTGTTGTCTGTGATGAAGATAAATAGAACAACACAGGAGTCTCAATGATGAACTCCTTCCTCGGCGTAGAGCCCAACCCCAGAGACGCAGGTGTCTGGTTTGAACAGGTGAGAAGAGTGGAGCAAACTGAGCTTGAATTACTATGGATTTTATACTTTTTTTTCTGCTCAGAAGCATCGATAAAATGTGAGATTAAGATGAAATTATTTTTTGATTAATGTTGTTGGCTTGTTAACTTATTTAAAACAGGAACTGGAAAAATGAGAAGAAATAGAAAATCTCTTCATTGTTCCTCAGTGGAGAAAGCTTGTTGCCACGGCAGCGATGACATTCTTTACAGGAGCAAAAAAGGAGAGTAAAAAATACGAATAAAGTGTAAACAAGAGGAAAACAAAACAGAAATACTTATAAGATTCAAAAGATTACAAATAAAAGAGCTGAAAATTTACACATTATAAGGAACAAAAAGAAAACAAAGTGAGACATTAATGAATGACCACCACTGACACGTTTTATTTAAAATTTACTTGCTAGTGTGTAATTTGGTTATTCCACATTCAATGTTACTGTAAAAATAAGCATTATTTTTAAATGAAAAGGTTCAGCAGTACCTACCTGTAGATAAAAAAAGTGCACATTTTCCATCACTTTTGAAAAAAATATTGACTTTGCCCCGAGACTTCCTCCCTCTTTTTCATTTCTGCCCAGTGTAAATTTGAGCTTGACACCCCTGCTTCAGCCCTACGAAAAAATACTTGTATAAATACTAATTAAGCAGAACCAAACCCAAAAATCAGATGCCATGCCTTTCTGGTGCTACAGTATATTTAGCACTGTCTTGTTAGCAAACCTATAAAAAAACTTTTAATGCCTAAAAGGTTTTACAGCAGAATGGGTTGGGGTATGCCATCTGTAATTAAGGAGACATATAAGCTAAAGTGCATTGATTTAGTGTAAATTACTGAACAAGCATTCCTATCATCCATCCCAAAATGTTATGACAGTTAAAATAAGCAGGCCTTCCTGCTGGTGGGGCTTCCAGCCGTCAGGCCTCGGTGTTTGATAAATGGTTTCACTCTCTCCCCCGTGTGTCTTTGAAGACCAAGCTCGTCTGAAATGCAAAACCGTCCAACATTTCTCAACTCAACACATCATGCTTTTTGGCTAAGCCTTGCTACCAAGGGTCCATGTTTGTGTGTGCATGTGTGCACTCATGGTGTTTATCTGCTCTTGTTTAGTGTGTTTTTGTGAGGGATGAATATGACAGTGTTCAAGTAAATTTGTTTTTGGCTAGCTCTATGCATTGTATGTTGCAGAAGCATTTGTGCACAAAACTGTGTGTGTCCGTGCATGTGTGTGTATGTGCACTTATCCCATCAAAGACTAAGCTGGTATTTAATTCTCTAATTCAGTGCCAAGTTGATTAAAACAAACTGCTGCAACCCCGTGTATTTTTCACACTTCTTCCTACAAGACCATTTTTCCCCGTCCTTGTTTGTTTGGTCGCTCCCACAGGTATTTTTCAGAAATGAGATTTGATTACGGTAATTTATTACAGCCAAGCTGATACTTTAAATGGAGCAATGGCAGGCACACTTCAGAAGGGTGGGATTGAAATGTGCACACAGACACACACACGCACATATGCAGAAAACGTGTACACTCATAACAAGGTGCCAGAGTGCAGTGTGTACTTAATAGTGTTTGAAATGGTGATGCATGAGCCTGTTAACCAGCTGGCTGATAAAAAGCTTGGCGGTGGCTTAAAAATGCGAGCACACACACGCGCAAGTGGACATCTCAACTTCAGTTTCTTTTTGATTTAATATTTTTACATGCTTTTAATGCTTTCAGATTCACTTTTCTTTCATTTTTATTTTCTTTATTTCTGACAAACACTTTCCTTCACTTAACTTTACTTAGCCCCCTTTATTTACTTCTCATACTCCTATTAGTCCATTTTCACCTCTACAATCACAACCTCATTACATTAAAATGGACTAAAGAATACTCATAACTATGAATTATCTTTTAAGTGGTCAGAACTGATGCACAAAGACTAGGACACGCACATACTAGAAACATACTAGAACATCTGTGCACAGATGTTCTAGTATGTTTCTGTGCACGCACACACACATTCACTCACATATAAGCATATGCTCCCTCATAAACGACTGTGGTGGCTGCATGGCCCCCAGGCATCCATTTAGGGACAGATTGCCTGTCATAGAATACGTATGACATATTCAAATAAGACTCACACACACACACACACACACACTCACACACACACACCACATATAATGATTTAACTAGCCTCAGAGCCAAGCTCTGATTTGGCCGTTATACAATCTCTGTGAACCTGATGTTTGCCCAAGTTTACATTAAAATAAATAAGAATAATAAAACGTGTAGCTGTCATAGTCACAGACACGACTATGAAGGAACTTTTTATTATCAAGTTCCAGAGATAAAAAGGAATGAAAATCTTCACTGAAAAGATTATCTGTTGAACACTTATTTTTTAGAGGTTCAGTTCTGTACCTCCATTTTCCCTCCCTCTCCATTGGTCATTTTCTTACAGTAGCAGAATTTATTTATTTATTTATTGCTCAGTAAAATTAAGTGTTTGGCCTTAGGTGAGTGATCCATCATGAGTAGAGGGCCTGGCCCTAATGATGGCAGTTTTATTCACTCACCCACCATTTTCCTTGCTCTTTCCCAAACACACACACACACACACATACACACACACACACACACACACACACACACACAGAGGACAAATACTAGTTGGTGAACATTAAGACTTTTATTTCCTTTTGCTCAGAGGATTTCACTTCACCTTTTTAGGAAAACATTTCTTTGTCTTTTTCTCTTTCCAGGTCTATCATGTGACCGCTGTGCGTTTGGTTTTTGGAACCTTTCCCACCCAGACGGCTGCATCCCTTGTGACTGTGACCCGTTGGGTTCCCTCAGCTCGTTCTGTGAGCCTGAGGGCGGGCAGTGTGAGTGCAAACCTGGGGTGGGAGGCCGACAGTGTGGCTCCTGCGGCAGCGGCCTGTATGGTTTAAAACTCGATGGATCCTGTGCGCCCTGTAACTGCTCACACGAGGGGACAGTACCTGGAACAGACTGTGATCCTTACACAGGACAGTGTGTGTGCAAGGCATGTTGTACTTTGTCACATTTTCATATTGGAACCAGATAGCCACAAAACCTTTTCTCTCCAAATACCAAAAATAAATAAATAAACAACTAATAACTGGTGCAAAAGGCTAAAATGTAGGGGTAGGACTAAGTCATAAGAAGAGTGTTTGAATTGGAATACTGCCTTAATTTAAAGATGCAAACAAAATTAAAACAGGTATTTTGTCTCACATATAAATAAATCTGCTGCTGTTCAAAAACAAAGTATTATTTTATTCTCCACTTTCTATTTGGTGTTCCTAGTTTTCCCCTTTTTATTGTCCTTTGTGTCTCTTCTTTTAGGAACATGTGGAGGGCCGTCGCTGTGACTATTGCCTTCGTGGTTATCACACCCTGGAGCGCCGTAACTCCCTGGGCTGCCTGCCGTGCGTGTGCGACATCAGTGGAACTGTGCCAGAGGGTGTATGTGATATGTGGACCGGACAATGCCCATGCAAGGAAGGGGTGGAGGGTTTACACTGTACCAGCTGTCGTCACAATTACTACAACAGAAGTTTAGACCTCCTGAGTATGAAAACACAGAAACTGAGCCAAAATTCTCTTTGCTATGTTTTTAATGTCCAACTTCATTTAGGAAAAGTTTTTTTCTTTTACTTCTGAGTTGTTGCATAAAGAGTGACCAGATGCGAAGCGGCTGTTCAGATGTTTTTGTTTCTTGTCAGATGGTTTGTCTCAGGGATGTGTGCCATGTATCTGCGACCCCAGGGGAACAGTGATGGGGTCAGTCTGTGACAGGAACACAGGACAATGTGTCTGTGTCCCAACACGTCATGGAAAGGACTGCAGTAGCTGCCGACCTGGTGAGTTAAAAGCACTGAGATGGAAATGTGAACAGGCCAAATAATAAACCAGTAAGATGAGACATGGCTGCTTAAATGTAAAGTTTGGGCCCAAAATACAACTTTTCAGTCAAATTTTAAATACAGGGTAGAAAACTTCAGGCTTTGTGTGTATATAATGTTAAATATGTGTGTGTGTGTGTGTGTGTGTGTGTGTGTGTGTGTGTGTGTGTGTGTGTGTGTGTGTGTGTGTGTGTGTGTGGATTTGTGTGTTACAGGGGACACTGAACGATATAGATTGAATGTCAGATGATATTTGCAATTTTTAAGTTTGAATTTAAAGGGATAGTGTGTCACTTTTTCATATATTTAAATCATTTTCTTGAGCCAGTATGTGCTAAAATGACCCTTTAAAGGGTGAATCAAATGCCACTCAGACCCCTGCAGACCTCTGTGGCCCAAATACCGCGCTTGAAACTAGTGTGTGGCAGTTAGACTTAGAAAAATTGAGCTTACATACCTGGCTCTGCTGTCTGGTTCCAGCACGTTTCCTGCATGTTTTAGATCGCAAATACAGCTGATTTGTTTGATTTGGTGATGAATCACTCCTGTAGACACTAAGGAAGGCTGGGGAGACATTTCTGCAGTTAGATTAAGGTGGTAAAAATACAAACGCACACCGAGAAGATAAGTTTCATTTTTGGTTTGACCACAGATAATTAATAATGGACACTAAGTGCAAAAGCAAGAAAATTGCTTAGTATCTTTTTAATTGGATGAAAAACTTGGATGCTTTCAAGACGCAGTGTTATCGCGAATTTGCGTTGTTCTGTCAGAATGAAGGTGGTAAAAACTGCTGCCACCTAGTAGTCAGAGTGTTAGTTACACTACACAAAAGAAATCCCTGCATATAAATTGTCAATAACAAAATTATGCTGCTTTTAAATATTATTTATATCATAACAATAAATATTGTGATATTTAGGTGTATTGATGTTGTCTTACTTCCTTTTTGCCATCATTACTAGTCTTCAGTAAATAAATTCTTAATTGAGTAATACGTGAATTGTATTACAATTAAAAGTTGAACACCTATAATTATTTTCAACAAGGACTTCATTAGTTTCAACAAATTCATACAAGACTCAGTCAAAAACTCTCGGACTCTGTCACCACAAAGAGAAACGAAGCAACAATTAAAACATAAAATGAGTGGTTTGTTTCACCATTGATTAAATAAGATAAAAATTGCACTGCTATTTTAATATAAGAAATCATTTTACTTCTTATTTATTGTTTTTTGGTCCAGGCTTCTATCTCTCAGCGGATCACAGCGTGTGTTTAGAGTGTGACTGCCATCCGATGGGTTCAGTGCAACAGAATTGTGAGAGCCGGTCTGGACAGTGTGTGTGTGCGCATCCCTCAGTGGCTGGGCGACAGTGTAATCAGTGTCGAGAGATGTTCTTTGGCTTCAACCCTGGTCTGGGAAGGTAGGTATCAAGTATTCCCTCAAACAGGTCAAGCTTTAAAGGGAGTAACCCCTACTTCACACTGGAGGCATCAGTAGCGCGGAAAGGCAGCAAACTTCACCACACCATCATGTTGCGGCGCTAACAATAGAATCGGGTTCTATTTTTGCTGCAAGCCCCTTCAGGGATGCATCAATTTCCACAGATAACATGGGGCTAGACAGGAAATCACACATGGTGACAGTGTAAAACATCTGGTAATTTTCTAAATAAGACTACTGCAGCAATGCTATTTCATATTTATGTAGATTACGTCAATCCAAGTTAACGGCTTATTTACCCCAGCATCATTTGAGAAGTCCAATGCTGTGTTTTTCATATAGGGTTACATATGTGATGATGTCATATATTTTGAAGTCTCGAGGGATTTTATGATATTGCGAGTCCAGTAGCACGGCAGAGAAGGGTTAGGTGTGTTGAGTGTGTCAGTCACAGCCGTTATAGCTATGCTGATTTAAAACACTGTTAAGAGGCATTAAAAATGTCAAAGGCTAGCTTGTTTTTCAGATTTGCTATTGTAGCTGTAACTCTAGTTTAGTAACAAAGTTTCATATTTGGTTTATTTTGAGATTTGCTTTTATGAGACAAATATGTTTCTGTGCTGAGTATTTTCCTTGGTTTTAATTCCAGTCGTTCCATGTCAACATGCTGGGATTTTGTGAAACAGCTTGAAATATTATTTAATTTTTAGGTATTTTTAGTAAAGTGTACATTTACGTATACATATTTGAAAGTGTAAATGTTTTGTAGTAGAAGAATTGTTGCATCTAAAATCAGATGTCAAAATGTGGAGCTGGATGAGCGAGTGGAGTTTAAGTTTTAGAATGTGAGAAAGACATAACTAATATATTTAATAAACATTTACACAAAATGAATCAAACATTGTCACAATATGCTGTGATTCATTGTATATCAGTGGTTCCACCCAATTCAGACACACACACACACACACACACACACACACACACACACACACACACACACACACACACACACACACACACGTGTTAGTATCATTGTAAAAAATGAAAAACTGGGTGTGATGGTGTTTTCTTTCTCCTTGGGAGTGGAAGTGAAGGTCAAGTCATCGTGGCATTTTGTGTCTCTTTGTGCGTCTCTGAGCACCAGTCGACAGGACAAATTTGCAGCTTTTATGAGGCTTTGGCTTTTCACACAGCAATAAAGAAGGTGTGTGTGTGTGTGTGTGTGTGTGTGTGTGTGTGTGTGTGTGTGTGTGTGTGTGTGTGTGTGTGTGTGTGTGTGTGTGTGTGTGTGTGTTTGTGATAGACACATAACATGTGAGTACAATATGCTGCAGACTAAGAAAACACTCATTGATAATGTCTGTGTGTGGCTGACAGTGGTGTGGTTTATAAAGTATCACCTTGCCAGCGAGGTGTGTCAAACATTATCCAACACTCATTCTGTGTGTGTGTGTGTGTGTGTGTGCGTGTGTGTGTGTGTGTGTGTGTGTGTGTGTGTGTGCGTGCGTGCGTGCGTGTGTGTGTGTGTGTGTGTGTGCTCACCCACTACCCATTCCCCAGTGATGGTAACACCCAACCAGTGACCCAGATGTGGGCACTGTCAGACACACTGGCACACACACAGTTGACAACACTAATGGGGGTTCATGTGAAGTTAATTTTCACAGCTGAAGAACGACGGTGAGATAGATGAGAGTGAGGGTTTCCCCTCACACTATGAAGATGACCCAACACTTCTAGACATAGTACACACACACACACGCGCACACACAATCTCTAGAAAGTTTTTGGAACACCAGCATGAATTTGGACATTCATTTTAAAACAATTAGTTGGAAAAGTGTACCGTTTTTTTTTTCCAGACTTCTGCTACAGCATTGGCAGAGTAACAGTTTAACAACCACTAATGTGGAACAAACCTGAAAGCCTGTGAGAAAATATTTGTCAGGGTTACTTTAGATACGTCTACAAGCCCTAAGAGAGAAAGTAGAGAAAACACACAAGGCTGGATTCATCTTCTTCAGCATGGCTTGCTGTTTGTTCTCATATAAATGTAGCCCTCATATATACTTATGCATTTATCTTATTCTTATGGGCCTTACTTTTTTAAAGTCAAAACATGATTTTTACAACAACAAAAAAGTTCAAATTCAACTTTGAAAAATGTGTTGACCAGTTGGGAATAGATTATGGGATGCTGGAGCATTTCCTAGCTTTCAGCGGCTGAGAGGTGAAGAGCGTTCAGGACGGTTCATGTTTCCAATGTCAGCGCGTGCCGGTGAGTGAAACGGAGGCAAGGATCCACATGCGGGTGAGGAAGGCAGGCAGGCAGGCACGGTTTTGGAATAGTTTTTAATATTAAGCACGCCAGACATAGAAACAATGAACCGACAAGAGACACAGAACTGAAGGGGTTTAAATACATGAGGGCTGGGAGCTTGGGTGATTGGAAAACGAGAGGCAGGTGGGAGAAATTAACTGACACATGACTGAACAGAATGGGGAGACAAGACAGGGTATGACATCCAACACATGGTCAGCACAGAGATCAAACACATGAATGAATACCCCACAACTAATCTAATGGATGCTGAGTAACATGATGCAATGCTGGGTCTAAGGAGAACACGCTTGCTGTAAGAGTCATCTGGTTGAAAGATGCAGTAATACATATCTCATTAATTTGCCTTAAATAACTTAATATTCTAATCTACATTGCAGTGGATGCTTTATTCTCTATTGCCTGCCTAAACCTTCCCCCTTTCTTCCTTATTTGACGTACAGATGTCAGCCTTGTGCGTGTGACCAAGTGGGCAGTGTCAACGGTTCCTGCAATCCAGACACAGGGGTGTGTGTATGTAAGCTGCTGGTATCTGGAGAAAAGTGTGATTCATGCCAGCCAGGAGCGAGTCACTTTGATCCTGAAAACCATTTCTTTGGTTGCAGTAAAGGTGTGTTTACATTTAAGCCAACAAGCACCATACCGACTGGTCAGCTTTTACTGTTATTTTGATATTCTGATGTGAGATTATCTGTATGCATGAAACGAGATACTTTTGTTTTATATATTGATATTCAATTCAATTCAAAGATACTTTATTAATCCCAGAGGGAAATTGGAGTGATAAAGTACATTTTGACTGAATTCACGTGCAGTGTGTGTGTCTGACTCGTTTGTTGTGCAGCTCCATCCCAGCAACCTGCTCCATCAGGCTTCGCTCTTAGTTACTCCTCCATCTCTCTCTCTTGGAATCCACCTGATTCACCAAACTCAAACAGACTCAAATACACGCTCATCAGAGATGGACAGTCGGTGTACACCATCCACAGTCGCTACCCTTTCAGTATGTATCAATATGCACGCAGTGTTTAACTCCTGTACCATTTCAAACACTTAAGGCACAAACTTAATGTTACACTGAAACCATGACCCCTTTTTTATTTTCTTCTCTAAGGACCTGAATCCTATGAGGACCACGGTTTGTTTCCGTTTACCAACTACTCTTACTGGCTGATAACAGCCAGTGTAGCTGGTGAGACACTAAGTGCAGCAGCATCGTACCAAACTCTAGGTGCACCCCCCGCTGCAGACCAACTGTCTTTAAACCTCCTGGGGCGACCAGGTCCAACCAGTGCTAGCTTTAACTGGAGCACACCGAGAAATGACACGGGACCAGTTGAGAGGTAAGGGCTGAGGGGAAAGATTAAATTTGGTTGAGGATTTAGAGATATCACACTGCAAAGAGATGGGAAAATCAGAAGAGATCACAAAGTAAGACTTTAAATTGCGTTAAAATCTCCAACTTGGGAAATTTCTAGGTAATACTTTTCAGCTGTACCACTTGCTAAAGATATTCCCTTGGGCTGTCTGTTTGGTACAAGTTCTGTGCAGTCCTGCTCAACTTAGAAAAAGGTTTATTTTTCTCTAAATGTAATTACAATCTTTGGTGCTAGATGGACTATACATCAGTCAATCAATCAATCAATCAATCAATCAATCAATCAACCAATCAATCATCAATCAATCAATCAGTCAATACTTTATTAATCCCAGAGGGAAATTAGAGTTTCAGTACACACAATTCAGAGGTCAGACATACATGGGCAAGTCACATGACAAGAAATGGTGACTGTGGTCATTTGCAACCCGAGTCGCGCTACCTTAATAGAGATAAGAAGGTTACATGAGGACTGGTTCAGGTGGAGGGAAAAAAGGCACTTCAGAGTTACCCTCCAGCAGGGCAGCTTTGCTCTGCAAAAAACAAAAAAACAAAAAACAAAAAAAAAAAACACCTCAACAGATATGCAACAGACTTCAGACAACACAACATAACATGAGACTCCAATAGGAAGGCAGGGATCCTGTTTCCCCCAGCAACAGCAGCCATCTACGGCGCTCATCTACTGTACAGTCACAGGTGGGAGGAGGATCTTGGGAGAAGCAAAGAGTACATTGACTCCTACAGACTGATGACCTCGCCAGGCTGAGTGCCTTGATTTCTACCCTCATTTCTACATGAAGCTTTTAAAACGATGAAAATTATAGTTGACTAAATCTGTGATATAATTAAAAAAATATGTTGGAATTAATGAGAGTAAAGAATAGGTCAGCTGTCCATTTTCCTGTATTTTTTACACAGTTTAGTAAAAAAAAAAATTTTTTACCTGACATGTTTCCGCTAGTATCTCTAGGCATCATCAGAGAGGATAATGATATTAAGAAGATGGATAATAAAGATAAACATGGAATGAATGGACAAAATTCTTTAGCTGAATTGAAGGGTTGAAGGAAAAAAGAGACCAAAACATCTAATTTTATCTCAAATTTCAGTTTAAGTTCCAAATGTGAGCAGGGACACTAGGTAAACATTTTGACCAAGATGCTAATTCGAGATCAAAGTTAAAAACATACGAATTATAAAATAGTTTTATATTTTTGTTAGAATTTAATTTCTTTATCATATTGACTTTTATGTTTGTGGAGGGAGAGGTTGGTGCATAATGTGAAACGGCGTTCACCTTTTCATGTGACAGTTTTAAAGGCATACAATGAAACGTTTCATGTTTTAAAATCATTTTCTTGAGCCAGTATGTGCTGAAATTACCCCTTTAATGAACTGTCACTCAGACCCCACTGCTCACTATGGCTGGAATACTGCACTTGCAACTTCAGAGTGCCGATCTCATCCCTGTTGGACTTGATAAAAGTAGAGCTGACATGCCTGGAGCTGCAGTCCGCTTCCGGCAAGATTCCTGCTTGTTTTAGGTCATGAACACAGCTGATTCATTTGATTTAGTGATGAACCTCTCCAGTAGAAACTAAAGAAGGCTGAGGAGACATTTCAGCTGTTAGATGAAGGTGTTAAAAAGACAAACGCACAGGAGATAAGTTTCACTTTTACTTTTACAGATGAACACTGGGGGTACTAAAAGCAAGTCAAAACTGCTTTGTACCCCTCCAACACGCATCTTCATTGGTTACTCGTGACTTTCAGGGTGTGATTTAAGATCCTGCTCTTTGTATTTAATGCATTGAACAGTCTTCATCGCCATCCTACCTGTCTTGACTTGCTCATGCCCTATGTGCCGGTGCGTTTACCAAGATCAGCTGACCTGTTGCTACTCTGCACTCCAACCTTGAACTATAAAGCAAGGTTGCCCCCATCCTCTGGAATGCACTACCCATCACAATTAGACAGTCATCATCCGCTGATGTCTTCAAGTCACGATTGAAGACCCACTTCTATGATTTGGCTTTTGGATAGTGATTACTCTATAAAGTTTGTATTTTCCCTTATTTTAATTGTTTTTTTTTTTGGTTGTTTTTATCTGCAATTATTGATAGTTTTACCCGTTTTTAAATGATCTCTATATGATTGTTGCCTGTGTAGCTCTTTGGTCAGCTGCTCTCATGCTGTTTTGAAATGCACTTTATGAATAAAATGGTATGGTAACTATGATCTTTCAGGTAATGCGTTTGTCTTTTTCCCTGAAGTCCTGCTCACTTAAAGCACTTGTGTTTTTAAGGGTTGAACAATAAATAATAGGTCATGTGATGATGAGAAAGTAAATAAAACAAGTTCTACATTTTCTGGTAATGTCTCACCCAGGTTTGTGTTATCTTCCATGGAGTCCTTTCATGAAGCAGAGCCAGTCATTCACTACACAGGCTCATCTACAGACGCTGTTGCAGGTGGCCTGAAGCCTTTCACACAATACACAGCAATACTGGAGGTAGGTATTTTAACTCTTATAAAGATAAATAGTTGTAATTCCTTCTAAAATAATATGCATTTATTGCATAAATTCTGATTTTACCTCTTTAAAAATTGTCAATCTTCTATAGGTGTGTTCATCTGGAGGGTGCACCTCTAGCCCACCGCTGTCTTTTCTGACAGCTGCTGCCCCCCCACAGAACCAACCTCCTCCCCAAGTCACTGCTACTGGACCTTACACGCTGCAGGCTGTTTGGGATCCCCCTAGTCAGCCAAATGGTACTATCATAAACACGTACAGCACACCAGCATAACAGGCAGTCGCTTTCAGTGTACGCTGTGTTCAACCCACAAATCTACAATGGAATAATTAGCAGTAAAATACTGTTTTCCTATGTTCCATCCCATTTTAGTCACATCCGGCCCTCACCACGCCCACTTACTGCCATAAATAGTCAATGCAAAGTGCCTTGTGGATCTCATGCATATACATAAGCCAGCTTGTTGCAGCATTTCGATCACGACCGCAGATCAAGCAAGCGCTATTTCACAAGCAGAAGTTGAGGTACTTGTGGGTGAGGTGGAGGAATGAAAGAAAGTTCTTTAGCAAAACAAATAAGAGAAAATCCACGAAGTGGCACAGCCTTGCTGAGGCCGTCAATGCTGAGTTCTTCAGAGAGATCTGTGGCGGATATAAAAAAAATGATCCGATCAGGACTCGATCCCCAGACTCCCGGGTGAAAGTCACGCACGCTTACCAGTCAGCCAAACAGAGATCTCCCTTCTCCAATGGGCCATTCCCATCTGTACCAGGTCGGCCCGGGCCGGGTAGCCTCAGTCGGCCCCAGCCTGGCCCGGTTGATTCCACACATCCTTGTCTTAAGCCCATGTGGGCTGATTCTACCCACCAATCAGAGGCTTGCTCTAATGGAAGGTGTGAATTTGCTGTCAGCAGTGGGTGTGTTGGTCCTGGTCGGCCTGAAGCAGACCCCCTCGAGAAGAGGGCTGAGAATGAGCCTTGGTTGGCCCGGAAAAATACCAGGCCACCCAGATATGTAAACAACCTATGCTACCCGGCCCGGGCCGTTCCGGTACAGATGGGAATGGCCCACAAGTAACCAGGGCGCATGATCAATTGGGTCATAGTGACAGGACACACACTGTCACAGATGCATGACATTCTGTCTCAACCTGTCCCCCTGCTGATATTCTGCATTTCGTATTCTGCGCTTCAGGCTCTGTGTGTGTGTGTGTGTGTGTGTGTGTGTGTGTGTGTGTGTGTGTGTGTGTGTGTGCACGCGTGTGTGGGGGGTCTTGTTCTGTGTGAAAACGAAGCAGTACAAGTGATAATGCTGCAGGATTTCATAATTGTGTCCTTCTCAGCAGCAGCACTGCAGGTGCTCTCCATGTCTAAAATGTGCGTAAGCCAGGTCCTTAGTCAACTTAAAGTTGAGCACATTTTTCCACTAAGTTTTCTTTCATGAATCCCAAAGTTTGCGTGGAAAGTTACTTACGCAGTTTTCCGAGCCTGTTTTGTGCGTAAGCAAGCTTGATACATGAGGCCCCAGGTGAATTTAGAGAAGAGCAGAAAATTGGAGGACTCTGTACCAGTGTGTCAACACCTCATAGTGCACAAAACTGAGCAAGATGGTAGGCTTGTGCCCTTCAACAACACCTGTGTGTCTGCATACACACACACACACACACACACACACACACACACACACACACACACACACACACACACACACACACACACACACACACACATTAATACACACTGAACTTGAAGTACTTTTGATAAATCCAGAACGCTTTGTAGTAGATCTAAGGTCATACAAAGCCTGAAATCTAACGTTCTTTCTTTTTGCATCGCACATATTTTTTTTCTCATTTGCCTCTAAAAAAGTCACATCTTCCCTTAGCCTGTCTTTTTTCTGCTTTTGTTGATTTCACACTGACTTAACTAGGAACAGTTATTTATAGCATGTTGCAAATTTTGTTTTAAAAATTATTTTAACGATTTAAACCAAAATTGACATTAAAAGAGTTATTATAATACTATGCTGACTGCTTTACGTGTTATCCTCATGTGCAGGTATCATAACGAGATATGATGTTTTCCTGCGAGGCCCGATGGACTCACAGAACCTGTCTGGTGTTCTGGATGAGAAGAAAGTGTTTCACAGCTCTGGATGGCTGGATCCAAGTGTCTATATGGAAAGGAGCCAGGCCAACAGCACACTGTCACCTCCAGAAAACAGAGCAATTGTGAAGAATCTTCAGGCGTTTTCAACCTACCAGCTGAGAGTTGTGAGCATCAGCAGTGCAGGAGGTGTCTCATCTGAGTGGACCACTGCTCACACTATGGAGGGAGGTCTGTATGGGCCTAGGTTATGTTTGAGTTAACGATATCAGGTTATGAAGGGCTTCTGTCCTCTCAGCCTTTTACCACAGAGCAGTTCATAATCAAGTCAGTGTTCAGCAACACAATCGTTGGTGCCTAATGGGCTAAGATTCCATTAGTCACCCAAGAAGAAGCATCCATCCATTCAAAGTTCACTTATTTTATATGAGGTTGGGTTGCCGGGATGGCAGATCCATGAGGTCAACACAGACTCCCATTCCCCAGCAACCCGCTGCAGAACCTCTTGGGAAATCTCAAAGTGTTCCCAGCTTAGAACTGATATGTGATCTGATCTCTCTAGCAGGCTCTGGTCTGCCGTAGGGTCTTCTCCCAGAAGGACACACCTGAAAAAACCTCCAAAGGAGGTGACCAGAGGGCAGCCTGATCAGATGTCCATACCACCCTAGTTGACTCCTTTCAGTGTAGTGGAACATTGCTTCTATTCTGAGCTACTCCTTGAAAAAAGGAGCTCTTTGCTCTCTCCTAAAGATGAGTCTAGTCACCTCAGATGACATAATTTCAGCCACTTTTATCCAGTATCTTTTTTTGGTTTGTAATTATGACCAAAATCTCATGAACATAAGTGATTATAGACATGTATTGTGAAACCATAAATTGGCTCTTCTTTCCCCACCTCCTACGTCATCCTACCGTCACTCAAGAACAAGAGATCCTTAAATTTTATCTGAGGCAGACTCACTCAGAAGGAGTGTTCCTTATGTTTCTGGTCCAGAACTGTGACTTCAAGAAGAAGACTCTTACCATTTATGCTTTAAATTCAATAAAACTACTCTAGTGTCTATAGAAGGTCATAGCTTAAAGATGCTAGCTGAACATATTCTGCAAAAAGCAAAGATGCAGCTTTGATGGCTCTTCATCACCGTTCCTGTCCATCAACACAGAATGTGGCAACCCTGGTGGTATCTAGCCTTTAATCGGAACAAGCTCAACTTTGTGCCAAGAATGCAGATGTAGCTTCTGTTTGGGTCAGTCATGGACAAGAACATTTGCAAAAGCAACTTTTGCGCTCCAAACCTTTTCAACACCCCCCACGAAATCTCTTTAGGAACACTAAAGCCTTCAAGTCCACAAAACACACACACACACACACACTCAGAGAGACTGAGCAACCAAACTCTTATGATGTGATTTTAGTCCGTTTTAAAGCTATGATGGGAAACCTGAAACACAAACATGGTCACAGAACTCTCACCCCTCCCGTCGATTATCATCCTTAGGCCACGTCCGCCTGATACCAGAACGCACATTGCCAGAGTAAACGAGAGAGTGCAAAACACAAGTTGCTGTTTTTTAGGTCCTAATGTCTTTTGTAGTCTGACTTCAAATGGTGTTTTTCTATTTGGGACTCTGGTAGTTTGTCTTAAAGTAGAAGTGGGAGCAGCCGGCTGTTTCTCCTTCTCAGATATTATTGAGCGGAGAAGCTCTCACTCCAGTGGTGTTCTATTGTAAAATGTGCAAGTGTGTAATGAACAGAGGACCCAAGCAAATGCGGAATGGCAGTGGTTCGGTGACACCAACAGCTAGATGGTCCAGTGATTTCTGACCGGTTTTGGAGCAAACCGTGTTATTGGCTGAGGTTTTTAGACAAATGTGAGAGAACCACTTCATTTTTTGTAATCTCCGCAATATATTTACAGCTATACTATGTTACAATGTTAAGAGGCATGAAAAAAAAAATTAAGCTACCGGTAACTTGTTTAGCAGATTTGCTATTGTGGCTTTAAAGAGCTGGTCCACTGTTATGCAACTTGAACAGAAACCTCACTCATCTGAGATTCTGGGGTTCACCAGTCTTCTTTCCCAACATTCTGGAGTAAAATTTGATTCCCTGGTCTGCTACTCCACTGGTCTGATCCCAACTACCCATGCCCCGTTAATGAGGTGTGTCAGCCATGACAGCTCCTCAACATCCAGAGCCTTCAGCATCTCACAGTAAATCTCAGGACAGCAGCAGCTCAGGAGATGGAGTGGGTTGTTCAGTAATCGGAGGGTTGTGGGATCAATCCCAGGGCAGCTGTGGCTACAAAACATCTCACCATCACCGGCTCTGTGTGTGTGTGTGTGTGTGTGTGTGTGTGTGTGTGTGTGTGTGTGTGTGTGTGTGTGTGTGTGTGTGTGTGTGTGTGTGTGTGTGTGTGTGTGTGTGTGTGTGTGTGTGAGAGAGAGAGAGAGAGAATAATGGGAAGCACTTTGGGTGCCTTGAAAAGCACTATATAATCTAATTTATTATTATTATTATTATTATTATCTCATCCATTTCCAGCTTTCTTTCACAGGAAGACTGCTTTGGGAGGAACAGGAGTGTTAGTGAAAAGTCTGAAAGTTGTCGGTAACCAGTTCTTTACTGATGCAGTAAAATATCTCTTAGGTTTACCTACAAGTCTTGTGCACCTGAGCAAGAAAAGGGGAAAAATGAGGGTGTGTGTCAGGTTGGGTAGGCTGTAAGGAAAAGCAGGGAGGGAAGGAAATAAAAACTGTGTGGGGGAGGGGAAACTCATTAAGATATTTGAATTTCAAAGAGATGATATGGCTCATTAGGTCTAAACGATTGCCTCCAACATCACTCTAAGCTACGCGTCTGGATAACAAGCATGTGATAACACCGTTTTAGATGTGGAATGCGTGCCAGGGCTTTTTCACATACATGTGCTGAGTGGAAGACAAAAATATGGGTTCTGTCGTTCTGTTGACCATAAATCACATTTCATAGCATATTTCACAGTTTGATCCTATCAGCAGTGGAATAAAGAATCTGTCTGTAATCTGCTGTGTAATTGTCGCTATCACCATCATAGAATTATGGAGCACTCAAATCCATTAAGTTCACATAATATCCAGGAAGTAGTCATTTACAGAATATTTTTGTTTAAAATGTTTCTTTATTTTTGATTGAATTTCTTTGTCAGCTAATATTGACTTGGTGACTTTAATCCTGTTTGATATGTGTTTAAATTACTTATTTCAATTTAGTAAAAATATAGGTAGAAGATATTTAATGAATATGAAATTTCCTGTCTGAAATGTTTTTTTTTGTGGGTTTGTATTTTTAAAATTTTTTTTTTTATACCAGAGATGCATTTACCTAAATCACCTGTTCACCTCTTCTGTAACTAAAATGTTTTCATATTTCCAGTCCCAGAGTTCGTGGCTCCTCCAGACGTGTCAGCACTGTCGTCCACCAGTCTCAAAGTCACATGGAACTCTACTGAGGGTCACGGGGTCATAGCAGGAGGACAAGTCACAGAATTCTGGGTCAACATGCTCACTGAGCAGACCTCCAATCCCTACGCCCCTCCAGTTGTTAGTCAGGTAAGATTGCAACATTTTGGTAGAAACAATGAACAAAATTTCCTTAATTAAAAAATGTACTGTTATTCTGTTAGGTTAAATATTTATTTTCAATGCTTTGCAGCTAAAGGCCGGGGACATGCATTGCAAATTAGCCAAGACCATATAAGTTAAGCCGTATGGTACTAATACCTAACACCTGTCGGTGTTCAAATAAACAATAATTTAAATTAAGTATTTCCAGTTGATCATTTTGTGTTTCTTCATAATTTAGAACATACTAAATTCCTTTTATTGTTGTTTTTAAATTTCAATTTTTATTATTTTATCTTAATCCAGGTGTTGCATAGGATGGCAGCGTCATCACAGCCGTTTTACATCGTTAAAGAACTGAAGCCTTACCATGTGTACAACTTCACCATCACTCTCTGCACAAGAATGGGCTGCATCACCAGTCTGCCAGGCACAGGACAAACCCTACCAGCAGGTGAACAAGAATAATGTGCACAAAAACACACGTTCATTCATGCATTTTCTCCACTGTCACTGTACAGAACCAGGCCACGCTGGATGGATAGAATTTTCAATGTACTACTACCACACAGAGACAGGGAACTGTTCAGTAAAAACAGTTACTAATAACTTGTTTCACAATCTTTCATGCCAATAATTTTGCCGAGCGATTATTTTCTGCTCTGTTTCGTCTCTTCCACATGTTAACAGCTCTTTTGGTAAGAACAATCATGGTATTACCAAAACTTTCCAATATAGAGATTTAAAACATGAAATTTCTTTGTGTATCCATGTGCGTATAGATGCAAACTAACTAACTAATGCCAATTATTTATTACTGCCTTTGTTTTGGTGCTAGTACCAGCAATTTGTTGGACTATGTGAGTAATTCAGAGCAGTGGAGGTAGTTATTAATTAGCCTCCCATGAATGTTGTCAGTATGAGTGAAGGTAATTTGGAGAAAACACACTTGGTAAATACAAAGAAATCTAATGAAATTCATCCAAAAATCGACCCAGTTCTTGAGTCAGAAGGCTTCCTATCCACACTCAAAGTAATACAAACATGCTTGCATTGTGTCGATAAAAGCCTGATACGGGAGTGTCAGTTGTGGATAAAAAATTATTTTTATGCAAAATGTATGTCACAAAGTATAGCAAAGACTAATTTGTGTACGCCTACATCAAGCACCACAGTCCCTCAGTGTGTTTGAGTTGTGACATCTGTGCTTCTGCTAAGTGTAAAACAATTAAAATTCTGTTAATTACAAAGAGAAATACATAGCATAGCATGCACTTCCTGCTGCTGGTGAATCAGACTCATCAGAATAAATACGCACACTTTGCCACGCTGCTCTGTATGCAGCTGTTATGGAACTGGGATAATTTAAGTCTAGTTAATACCACATGTACATATTTTATGAGACAGACAAGTTGTTAGTTCACGGCATGACCAGTTTCTCAGCACTCTTCCTTCCTACCTTTTCACTCATTACACTTCAGCTCTCTTTGTACCTGTATTTTTCATTGAAACAAAAATAGCCCACAGCAGCATATTAATGTGTCTGAAATACACAGATGCTCACATGCAGATTTGAACCTAAACCAATTTTCTATCTATTGTGTTTTGATCTGCATGTGCGCACAGACACTGGATGCAGTAAACAGTTGTGGAAAAGATTAAATTCATGATTACTTTCCACTCTTAAAAACACTAAACAACCGTATCTGTTTTCTTGGCAAATACTTTTGTCCACATGATTCGCTAAGTCCTTCCTTGTGTGTGTGATGATGAATGCTTTTTATTGTAATTGGTCGACTTTTTAAATGTATTTTTAATGGCTGCATCTGCTGACATGGTGGCAGTGTTTACTTCAAGTGATTCCAAAGACTTCTCTTTATTGTTATACAGTACAACTCAATATGGTTTATTGTACCCAGTTGACTCGTTGAATGTATTTTTAACAACCACATCTGCTGCCGCGGTTTTGTTTCATCCTACGCCAACGATGTCCCTTGATTCAACTGTAAGAAATGATAATGGCATGGTGTTTGGCGGATATTTTTTAAGTAATTGATTTTATCTCATACCAGTTTGTTTAGCATGTTTTGCTGGCTACCATGCTTCACAGATTGCTTTTCTCTTTCATTTAGGCTATAATGCCTAAAAACTCTCATAAATTATTTAGTGGCATGGTCAGGAAATTTTTACTGGGGTGGCCAGGAGGGGCCACGGTGTTGGAGAGGGGCGGCAGAGGCAACAAAAGGCGCGTGATCAGAATGTGTAAAAATGACATCTCTTCCTGATGCTTTGTATTGTCTAGAGAAATCCCTTCTGTTGAGGCGGAGCAAAGCCTGCTACAGTTTATTGTTAAGCATCTAAAATGATATGAAACAGTACCATATATTTCCTGTAATGGATGGAGTTTGCTCTGAAACAGCAAACTAGTAAAAAACACTTTAACAGTGAGGTTCACTGAAGAAGCATGTAACGGTCACTCTGAGTTTCACGTGTGCGTTGAAAGTGAAAATAGTCATCTACCTTAATCGTCTGCATTAGCAGCTGAAAGAAAAGAAACGCTTGGGTCAGAAAAAGTTAGAAAGATTTACATCACGCTATTTAATATGCATTCATGGCCCCACCCACATTGGCACATGACCGCTGAAGGCTGTTGTTGATTTTGCTTTCAGGAGAGAGCAGAGCACGCCTCAACTAGTAGAAGCTAACTGTTAGCATTAGCAACTCCACAGCATGGCAGAACTCCTCCAGGCTTGTGTTATTTCTGAAGATAAAACATCAACAATGCATTATTTTACCCAAGAAAGAAAAGTGAATAGAGGCAGTGGAAGAGTGATGTTGTCTGTGAGATGTTTGCATAACATGAATATTAAGTAAGACTCAAAATCCCCACCCATTCCTCTTAAAAACATCTACTTCCTAAAACAGGAGCGTGTGACCTTTTTTCCACTGAAAACAGCTCACAAAGCATTTGGTCAAATAGAGATGACAACTAATGTATTTAAATAACAGTAACAGCTCACAAGAGGAACGTTAGTGGGAAAGATTTAAATTACCACAGTAAGAAGACAGTCTTGCCTGATTCTTGAGGCTTATACTAAATCGGATGAAACGGGGGCTTTAGGCAAGAGAAAGCAAGAAAAGGCTGTTAATCTTTGACTTTAAAATGGAGGGATGCTGTTTTTTCAAAAAAATTAAGCACACTTCTTATTTTATTTTTAATTTTTATATAGCAACAACATCTCACAGCATTGTACAAAAAGCAAAAACTTCAGTTCATAGCAGAACAGGTGTAAGTTTAGGCCAGTTTCAAAATGTCCCTAAGTAAGGAAACCTGAATATTGCAGAAGTTTTCACTTGAACCAATTTCCCTAATCTTAAAACGATACGATGGATGACAGTTGTAAGGACAGTTGATTTTGTATGTTAGAAGTAAAGTTTAAAATTTTGTTTTGGATTTTATGAGTAATTGGCAAACAACATCTCTCTTCTTAATTCTAAAGCTACACTTTAAAAGATTGAAATTTTACTTTTTCTGTGATTAGGGGAGGATCAAACTGTCTTCGGCAATCAAGAAAAAGTCCAGTTGCCTTAGAACCTTCTGGGATTAACTTTACACATCATGCTGTGCAGAGGGAGCCGGCTGCTCTAATCACTTCCACTAGGTTTAGATCTGATTGGACTGAAATTACAAAGTTAGAAAACATGGTTCATGCGACACTGGAAGCCACAGATCTGCAATTTAAGGATCTTAAATTTGTTTTCTTTTTTTTCTTTTTTTTACCGTAATGATGTTGCAGATCTTGAAACTGAATGGTTGCTACATTAATACCCTACTAGATTCAGCTTAATGCTTGATGTTCACTCATTATATTAGTACACTTATGTCTAAACAATTATTAAAAATTGCAGCTTCGCCAAGGACACAGCCAAGGCTAAAGGTTTTGAAAATTACACAAGTGCTGGCCGTTTGTTTGTTTATTTGTGACGTTTAATCATTGTACCATTTTCAAATCATTTGGCCACCTCTGTAGCTGCTTAATAACTCATATGGCTAAATGAAAAATAAGTGAAATGAAGTCTGCCCTTACTGATTCAGGAATATGATGGTTTCGGATTGACAGCTGCCCCTAGATCAGCTAATCAATTGAATATTGAGATTTAATCAATCTGTGTTTTCATATGTTATTAAGCTTGGTTTAATTAACCCTCTTACAGTCTTTATGGATGACCCTGCGAAGAAAGTTGACCATTGAGCAGGACTGATGGTTTATCTCTTGAGGTCCACGTGGCAGGGGTGAGGCGATGCTCACTCCTCACCCCTGCCACATAGACCCAAGGGATAAACCATCAACCCTGCTCAATGGTCAACTTTCTTTGTGGGGTCACACCCATTAGGACAGTGGGAGGGTTAAACAACTTGATCTAATTCTTCATAGTTAAAACGTTTCAGTTTGTCTTTACCCAATTAACTAGAATATAACAAAATCATCTGTTAGTGTCCATTTTCTCTTACGTCTTTTAGAATACTTTTCTATCAGCATAATTTCTCCATGAGTTTGTGTAAGAGTTTGTGAACTGAACCCTGTGAGATCTCCTAAACCAAACTTTTCTTGTAGAGAAAATGATCTTCACATTGACTTTATGTCTTATAGGATGTACTCAGGCATGGTACAGATGCACTGATAAATGTACCTTACATAAGGCTGGGCCATTAGAGCCAGCTACCATCTGCTGTAAGTGAGCAGACAACATCTGTGAAACTACTGGAATTACACCAAAGCACACGACTGAATATCGGAGCACACATGGAGACAGACATAAGGAGACGGGGAGGGAGGTCTCCATTCATGCGTGTTGATGCATTTGTGATGGCTTCAATGCATGCGTATTTCCACAAAGTTATTGATCACAGTGCAAAGTAAGTGGCTAATCAGGGGCTGATTGAGATGTTTTATGTATCCTACATCCATAAATGCTTGTTCTACAAGACTTGCACACAGAGAAACACACACACATACACACTCACACTGTAATACCATTTAACAGAACAGGAACTTTATTGATTTATGCATAATTGGCCAGAGGCCCTTCTTGAGAAAAGAAATATGCATGGCAAGGGATCACAATGTCAATAAGTGGCATACTTATGTGCATGGTGTAACTGTATGCTGGGAGCCTGTTAAGTCACGCCAGTCGCTCTAAAAACAGGAAACATACCAATGAACACGCATAGATGACGCCTGAGATCTGACTCAGGATTTAGTGGGTTCGTTACCATGTGAGCAATTAAAATGAACCTTTCTGGTAGACTGTGTGTGTGTGTGTGCGCGCTTGTGAATGTTTTTTTAAATCATATTAACCCTTTCCACTGGAAACAACATGTTTGATTTCGGCGGTTTGCACAATTACCGTCAAGGAGAAAGACGACAGGAATACAGGTGCTGGCCATAAAATTTAAATATGACTAAGTTAGTTTATTTCAGTAATTCCATTCAAAAACTGAAATGTGTGTATTAGATTTATTCATTTCACACAGACTGACTTATTTCAAATATTTATTTGATTTTGATGATTATAACTGCTGACTAATGAAAATCCCAAATTCTGTATGTAACGTACCAAGTGGTCAAATTTTCACCGACGAATTGACCACAAAGTAACCTTTCACTTGCAGATAAGAAAACAACATCTGTTTGGGCCCAAATCCGGGGGTACGCGCGAGGTTCGGGGCCACAAAGAGGGGGCCCTCGGGCTGCACATGCCCCCAGGGCCGCCTATTGAGGACCACTGATCTACACCATAGGTGTCTCAGAATATTATGAAAAGGTTCCATATTGAAGACCCCTGGTGTCACTCTAATCAGCTAATTAACAAAAGCCTTTAAATGGTCTCTCAGTCTGTAAAATCTCAGTTCTGTAGGCTACACAGTCATGGGGGAGACTGCTGAATTGACAGTTGTCCAAAAGACAACCATTGACACATTGCACAAGATCAATGAGACACAAACGGTTTTTGCTAAAGAGGCTGGCTGTTAACAGAGCTCTGTGTCCAAGCACATTAATAGAGAGTCAAAGGGAAAGACAAGTTGTGGTAGAAAAAGATTGCAGAAGCTATAAGGATAACCTCTGGAGAGGATTGTGAAACAAAACCTATTCAAAAAATGTGGACGAGATTCACAAAGTGTGGACTGCAGCTGGAGTCAGTGCTTCAGGGACCACCACGCACAGACGTGTGCAAGACATGGTTTCAGCTGTCGCATTCCTTGGCTGTGTCTCAATTCAGGGTCTGCATCCTTCGAAGGACCCAGCCCACCCGGCCGACGTGGGCTGCGTCCTCCGTCGGCCGGGTAGACCGGATGTTAACGGCTGTGAATTTGGACAGGCCTAGCCTTCATGAACTCCCTCGGCGAACGTTCCGTCGCCTAGCAACCGTGGAACCGCTGGGCAGAAGGAACCTTAAACGATGGAGCTCGACGTTTTATTTAGCTTTTTAACCCCCAGAAACCCAAATTTAGAAAACAACTGCAAAATATTTTTAACCTTTCACATGTTGTTCTAGGAGGCCAGATAAACGGGCCTATTTACACATTTTAACAGCCAATAGTGTTGCAGAACTGAATAGGACCTATTAGCAATGTAAATGTGGTTTTAAAAAGAAAAAAAATGGGGAAGGTTTATTTTTGTAGACTTAAATCTGATGTTGTGATACTACAACCGTGGGTCTCTGGGGGTTAATCATTTCCTTGACTGTTGGAGAGCTAATTCAGAGAAAATACTTTAGACTAGCTGAGCCTGAGCAAAGATGTGATAATAGTTTTTAATACTTTCTAAGGGTCTTAATTTGACCAAAACCGATTTATCACCTTTTAAAACTTTTCAAGACCCAGCGGATACCCTCTAGTAAACAATTCTCATTTGTAAACAAAAATAAAATTCAAGAGTTTAATGCAGAACTGATTTTATTTAGATATTTCTTTTACATGTACATGTTTAATCTTCATTAACCATTTTTTTCTAGCAAAGTAAAAAGCTGTCAAAGTTCTTCCTTCTCTCCTGTGCTCTCTGCTGCTCTGCAGCCTCATGTCCTCCCAGATCAGCTCCAGAAGCTGGTCATCGCTGGCACCTTCCCCTGGATGCCCATTTTCTCCAGAATAGTCTTAACAAACATGTAAGAAAAGAAACAGGAAGAGAAAAGAGGACAACGGGTTATTCCTTTCATGTTTTCGCAGAAAAAAATATACTCAAACGAGTTTTTAAAATATGAGATGTTATTGTACCTCCATGCCACAGCCGCCGAATACTTTGCTCCGGTGATCATGTGGTCCATCTCCGCCCTAAGCTTAATAAATTCCCTGGTATTCTCTTTTGGTCCTAAAATACAAACTTCTATTAAAATCAGGGGGAAACGTAGTGGGAGAAGTACGACACCGAGCGCGGCCGAACATACGAGCCGAGACCGCAATACAAGCACTTTTACTGTAACATTTCTAACTAAAATAACGTTCATGTATCACAAAAAGTCCTTAAACTGACAGTTTTCAAGTTTATACTTACATTTATATGCGCAATCCTCTCCGACAGCTCCCGCTTCACCTTCCGCCATTGTTTTTAAGTTTTTCTGCCGGCCGGCCCGCAAGGCATCTTGGGAAATGCTACCTATTGAAGGATACACCGGACCCATCCTTCATTCAGGCGAAAAGAAGGCCGCATTCGTCGACCGCATTTGAAGGAGTCTTCGAATTGGGACAGGCCGAGTCGCGGCGCTGTGACGTAACCGGCCGACGAATCCGGCCGAGGTAGGATGCAGACCCTGAATTGAGACACAGCCCTTGTGTCAAGCCACTCTCAAACAAAAGACAGCATCAGAAGAATCTCACCTGGGCTAAAGACAAAAAGCACCAGACTGCTGCTTAGTGCTACATAGGTATGTTCTCTGATAAAAGTAAAATTTGCATTTCCTTTGAAAATCGAGGTCCTGGGGTCTGGAGGAAGAGAGGAGAGGCAAGTTGTATGAGGTCCAGTGCAAAGTTTCTGTCAGTGATGGTTTGGGGGGCCATGTCATCTGCTGTTGATGGTCATTTTGTTTGCTTTGCACCATTCATGTTTTATCTCCACAAATAACACAAGCCTGAAGGAGTTCTGCTGTGCGGTGGGTTTGCTAATGCTAATGGTTAGCTTCTACTAGATGAGACATTCTCTGCTGTTTCCTGAACACTTAACCAACAACAGCCTTCCTCGTTGCAAGTCAAGATGGGTGAGTCCATGAATGTTAAGTGACAGTGTGACATAGATCTGTCAGGCTTTTGAAATCCTAGAGTTTCACCATCTACTTTCTGGCAGAAGCTAATGCAGTAGAGAGATGTAGAAAACTGTTCAGCCTGCATGAAAAACTCAGTGACCGATTATAATCAGAAACATCTCAGTGCTCCATAGCAAAGGACATTCCAAAGAGCCCATAAAATTAAACCAAACTTTTTGCTTTATTAGAAAATATTATGAGAAAAACGAAGTTATAAAGACTGACCACCTCTCTCTTAATAAACAAATTTAGGAGTTAAGAGTCACTTATATTAACATTGACAAGGAATAGAGTGGTAGCATACACTAATCGTCTCGTCTCGTCTCGTCTTCCTCCGCTTATCCGGGTCCGGGTCGCGGGGGCAGCATCCCAACTAGGGAGCTCCAGGCCGTCCTCTCCCCGGCCTTGTCCACCAGCTCCTCCGGCAGGACCCCAAGGCGTTCCCGGACCAGATTGGAGATGTAACCTCTCCAACGTGTCCTGGGTCGACCCGGGGGCCTTCTGCCGGCAGGACATGCCCGAAACACCTCCCCAGGGAGGCGTCCAGGAGGCATCCTGACCAGATGCCCAAACCACCTCAACTGGCTCCTTTCGATCCGGAGGAGCAGCGGTTCTACTCCGAGTCCCTCCCGAATGTCCGAGCTCCTCACCCTATCTCTAAGGCTGAGCCTGGCCACCCTACGGAGGAAACTCATTTCGGCCGCTTGTATCCGCGATCTCGTTCTTTCTGTCATTACCCAAAGCTCATGACCATAGGTGAGGATTGGGACGTAGATCGACCGGTAAATCGAGAGCCTGGCTTTCTGGCTCAGCTCCCTCTTCCCCACGACAGATCGGCTCAGCGTCCGCATCACTGCAGACGCCGAACCAATCCGCCTGTCGATCTCCCGATCCCTCCTACCCTCACTCGTGAACAAGACCCCGAGATACTTAAACTCCTCCACTTGAGGTAGGACCTCTCCCCCGACCCGGAGGTGGCAAGCCACCCTTTTCCGGTCGAGAACCATGGTCTCAGATTTGGAGGTGCTGATCCTCATCCCAGCCGCTTCACATTCGGCCGCGAACCTACCCAGCAAGAGCTGAAGGTCAGAGCTGGATGAAGCTAGGAGGACCACATCATCCGCAAAAAGCAGAGACGAGATTCTCTTGCCACCAAACTCGACACACTCCACACCACGGCTGCGTCTAGAAATTCTGTCCATAAAAGTGATGAACAGAACCGGTGACAAAGGGCAGCCCTGGTGGAGTCCAACCCTCACTGGGAACAGGTCCGACTTACTACCGGCTATGCGGACCAAACTCACGCTCCTCTGGTAAAGGGACTGAATGGCCCTTAACAGAAAGCCACCCACCCCATACTCCTGGAGCGTCCCCCACAGGGTGCCCCTGGGGACACGGTCATAAGCCTTCTCCAAATCCACAAAGCACATGTGGATTGGTTGGGCAAACTCCCATGCCCCCTCCATCACCCTTGCAAGGGTATAGAGCTGGTCCACAGTTCCACGGCCAGGACGAAAACCACATTGCTCCTCCTCTATCTGAGATTCAACTATCGATCGGACCCTCCTCTCCAGTACCTTGGAGTAGACCTTTCCAGGGAGGCTGAGGAGTGTGATCCCCCTATAGTTGGAACACACCCTCAGGTCACCCTTCTTAAAGATGGGGACCACCACCCCGGTCTGCCACTCCCTAGGAACTGCCCCGATGACCACGCAATGTTGTAGAGACATGTCAACCATGACAGCCCTACAACATCCATAGCCTTAAGATACCCAGGACGAACCTCATCCGCCCCCGGGGCTCCGCCGCTGTGTAGTTGTTTGACTACCTCAGCAACTTCTGCCCCCGAGATCGGACAGTCCATCCCCAGGCCTCCCAGCTCTGGTTCCTCCTCGGAATGCGCATTGGTGGGATTGAGGAGCTCCTCAAAGTATTCCTTCCACCGTCCGACTATAGCCTCAGTTGACGTCAGCAGCTCCCCATCCCCACTGTAAACAGTGTGAGCGAGTTGCTGCCTTCCTCTCCTGAGGCGCCGGACAGTTTGCCAGAACCTCTTTGGAGCCGATCGATAGTCTTTCTCCATGGCCTCACCAAACTCCTCCCACGCCCGAGATTTTGCCTCGGCAACTGCCACTGCTGCACCCCGCTTGGCTATCCGGTACCTGTCTGCTGCCTCCGGAGACCCACAGACCAGCCACGCCCTGTAGGCCTCCTTCTTCAGCCTGACAGCTCCCCGAACCTCTGGTGTCCACCAGCGGGTACGGGGGTTGCCACCACGACTGGCACCGGCCACCTTACGACCACAGCTAGCAACAGCCGCCTCGACAATCGCAGAGTGGAACAAGGCCCACTCGGACTCAATGTCCCCCACTGCTCTCGGGACGTGGTCAAAGCTCTGCCGGAGGTGGAAGTTGAAGACCGTCTTGACAGGTTCTTCTGCCAGGCGTTCCCAGCAGACCCTCACTATGCGTTTGGGTCTGCCAGGTCTACGCGGCATGTTCCCCTGCCATCTGATCCAACTCACCACCAGGTGGTGATCAGTTGACAGCTCCGCCCCTCTCTTCACTCGGGTGTCCAAAACATACGGCCGCAGGTCAGATGATACGACTACAAAATCTATCATCAACCTGTGAGCTAGGCTGCCCTGGTACCAAGTGTACCGGTGGGCATCCTTATGTTCGAACATGGTGTTCGTTATGGCCAAACTGCGGCTTGCACAGAAGTCCAATAACAAAACACCGCTCGAGTTCAGATTAGGTGGGCCGTTCCTCCCAATCACACCCCTCCAGGTCAAGCTGTCATTGCCCACGTGAGCATTGAAGTCCCCCAGCAGGACAATGGAGTCCCCTGATGGAGCACTATCTAGCACTCGTCCCAGGGACTCCAAAAAGGGTGGGTACTCTGAACTGATATTTGGCCCATAAGCACAAACAACAGTCAGGACCCGTTCCCCGACCCAAAGGCGCAAGGAAGCTACCCTCTTGTCCCCCGGGGTAAACCCCAACACACAGGCAGAGAGTCTCGGGGCTAACAAAAAGCCAACCCCAGCCCTCCGCCTCTCACCCGGAGCAACTCCAGCAAAGTAGAGTGTCCAACCCCTCTCCAGGTCTCGGGTTCCAGAGCCAATGCAATGTGTCGAGGTGAGTCCGACTATATCTAGCCGGTACCGCTCAACCTCTGCCACAAGCTCCGGCTCCTTCCCCGCCAGCGAGGTGACGTTCCATGTCCCAAAAACTAGTTTTCTTGTCCGGGGATTGGACCGCCAAGGCTCCCGCCTTGGTCTGCCACCCGATTCGCATTGCACCGGACCCTTCATGTTCCTCCTGCGGGTGGTGGGTCCACAGTTGGACGAGCCCATGTATCCGGTTCGCATACACTAATTCAAAGCCTTATATTTTTATTTTGTGGTACAAGTTGCTGTTTTTTCCCACCAAGTTTCTACATTAAAAGTCATTAAATTGCCTTCCGCTGTATCACCTTTCCTATGTTCATGAAGCCTTCTTGCTGCCAATGCAGGGCATTTCTTATATGTTCAATCAATACACATCGTAAAGTGTTACATTAAGGTTTGGGAGAACTTTATCGTTGTTGTTTTGAATTTTCAAATTGATTAAACAATATTGATTTAGAAAAACTAAAATTACACATTTACGTTTTCTATTACGTTGATCTTTGTTTTGTATTGTAAAGAAACACACAAGCAACACATTTACTGATGCCTAGGATCATAGGTGACGGTGGCTTTAGATTGGTATGTGAAATGGCGATAATCCCGCCTGTTTTGAAATCTCAGATCTACAGGCAGATGTCACCTCGGGACAATCTAGTTTCCTGAGATTAGTCTGGTCCAATCAAACATCAAAACCAGCTAAGCGTGGTCCGTTTCCCCACAAAGTTTGTCTCAGAACCATGAAGTCCGTCTTTAACCAATTTAGTTTTGGTTGCTCAAACAATAAAGGTTTCCTACAGAATTATTTTTATGAATTGTTCTCATCTTATATCAAATGACCAGAGACGAGTTTGTTTTACCATCACAAAGTGCTATACATCGTCACATGCATAGTAAGTGTGTGTCAGACCATCAGTGTTCTTAATGTTTCTGTAGCTCAATATCAATAGACTGGTAAGCTATTGATTTGCAGTAATTTATGGTTTGATGTGCCAAGATGAGGCATCTAAAAGGAGCTGTCCACTTCCCTTTTAAGAGCTCTATTACAACGCTCACCAAAGGTGGTCCGCACGTGTCACTGGGAGCTAATTTACTTCCACCACAGACCATTTAGAGAATTACTGAAAGGCACACAGAAACACGGTGATGGAATTACGCTTAAGGTTCATACGTCTTTCCCATTCCTCCAGCAGTCTGTGGCTTGCTGTGTTTCTCCCTTCATTATTTTACATCTCCTCTGCCTGTATCAACCAGTCTGAGGTTGATTTATTTATGTTACATGATGAAATTACAGCTTTGGTGCCTCCCAGTTTGTTTCAAAGGGACATTTAATTTAACATCTAAAGTGAAGGAGGAAAATTAAATGGATTCTCTGATGAGTGAAACAGGACTTTTATTCCACACCAAGTAAATGCTATTTATATCAAAACAGCAGGAAAAATGTTTTCATTCTGACTGTAATATTTTTTTCTAGTGATTTTACTGTGATGAATTGCTGAAATGTGCCTGCATTGAAATTTTAAATCCTTTTAGTAGAAAAATGCTGTTGAAACGTTTTTATATAACAAGCAAAATAACACTTGTTTTTTTCCTTACACTTGTTTCATCAGTGCCAACAGGACTGTCCTCACCCCAGATACATCCTATAAATGATACAACCATTCAGATAGACTGGGACCCCCCTGCAACTCCTAACGGACCAAATCCACTCTATCAGGTAAGAAGATTGGTCCAAAGTTATTTTTAACTCACTTTCATGTATTTAGACATTTGCTTTGAGCAAATGCATTTCAGCTGTGTACACTTTGGCTAATCCCTCTGACTGAAAACTAACGATGTAAAAATGGATGTTTTTACACGGCCTTTGTAGGTCTTGAAGGTCTGTAGAGGACAACTATTTCTCTAGCTAGATTATGATGGATTTTGATTATGGTTGACTTTGAGTATTCAAAGCAGAACAGTTCACGTTGGTTTGGCTACAACCCCATCACTTCATCGGCGCTGTGCTAGAGCAACACACATTTTACAGGTAGAACTGCATCTGGATCTTGGAATAATCATACCAGGACAGTGCCAGTGTGCGGTGCTCATCTTGAGACTGTTTAGCTGAAGCATAGGTGAAACCTATGTGGCAACTACTAAGAGAATAGAAGCCTCATAATTATGTTTATGCTGAAGGAGGTTTTCCACGTGTTGCAGTCCAGCCACATATTGATGAGTGTGTAGGTTGTGAGGAGCATAGTGAAGTCTTCCAGTGTTTTATTTGTTCTTTGCATATCAGAGTGCCCATGCAGCCTTACGTGTCCATCCGGACTAGAGGTAGACCAAAATTAGTTTTTCAATTGCAGATGTAACCGAGCATTCCAGAAAGAGACGGGAGGAGATAAGAATTGTGGTTGCTCAAGAAAAGGTTGATAACCGTGAACTCTGTGTCGCTTTATATAACGGCACCATTAGCAACTCTGTTCCAACTTCTTTTTTTTGTCTCTTTCTTTTCTCTCTCCAAACATCACATCCTGTCAGCAGCACCTTCAAAATAAAAGTCCCACAAAAGTGGGTTACATGTCTCCCCCACACAAAAAAAGTCCACGTTTCCAAACAACAACAAAAAAAAACATGAAAAGAAAGAGAGGAGAGGAGAAAAAAATATTAATAATAATAATAAGTCAAAACAACATCATAAACAACGACCCCCCATCAACTGCAATAAAGCATAACAACTCACAACAAAACATCATACACAAATCCCCCAACAAGGGCCATCACCAGAATGGTGGTGGTGGTGGGGGGTGGGGTGGGGGGGCGCTTCATCAATGAGGAGGTCACCGATGCGATACACATGGCCTGCTACCCCTTCTGAGTCCAACACACCTAAGACTTTGAAGGGGCCCCTCCAATGGGGAAACAGTTTCTTCCTATCCTCCCAAGGCTTATGAAGCCACACGAGATCCCCCGTCGAGTATGGCTGATGGTGGGTACTGGTGTCATAATAAAGTTTTTATTTCTCATGAGCCACTGCTTCATTTTGCCTCGTGTTGGCAAAGGCCACCTCCAACCGATCCCTCATAGCCGACACAAAGTCCGCATGTGACAGGGGAAGATCAGAGGGCACTGCCTGCTTCGGAACCAGCACATCCACCGGAACACGAGCCTCCCTGCCGTGGATCAGATAGTAAGGAGTGTACTCCACGTTTGCATGCATGGTCGTGATGTATGCAAAATCTACTTGCTTCAAATAATTGTCCCACTCAACCCCACAAGACATCAATGACTTAGCCAGCTGATCAGTGAGCGTACGGTTAAACCGTTCTACCATACCATCTGACTTGGGATTGTATGGCGCAGTACGCGTTTTATCAATGTCCAATAATGTACAGTCGTTGTGTACTCTCCGCTTCAAACTGTCTACCCTGGTTGCTGTGAACAGTTTCAGGGATGCCATGCAACAGTATTTAGTCTTCAAACTAACAATGAGCCACGGAGTGAGCAGTTTGGTCCAACAGAGCATACAGGTTGACAAATTTAGTGAAATAATCCTCTATCACCAGCACATATTTACTCTCATTTGATGCCACTGGGAGTTCCAGAATGTCCATAGCAACCCTGTGAAGAGGGCAAACAGACTTCAAACCTCCCATCGGGGCATGTTGTTTCGGCACAGGACTCCTGCAAGTCTGACACGGAACACACTGCTCGCACCACTGGCGATTGTCTTTGAGCATAGATGGCCAGTAACAGAGGCCGCTAGCCCGCTCCCACACTTTTTCAGCAGAAAAATGTGCTGCTGCTGGACCGCCGTGCAACTGATACAAAATGTCAGGGACCAGGAATGCAGGTACGACCATCTGATACAGTGCTTTCCCTACCGGAGAAAAGTTCACAGTTCGGCACAACAATCCATTCACCAATGACAACCTCGGGAACTCAGTCCACAGCTTTCGGAGCCACTGGGAGCCACCCCTCACTTGTCCCCGGGCTGGAAGAGAGCCTCCCTGTTCCAACCAGTTTTGCAACACCCTGATATCTGGGTCATTCCGCTGTTGCACTGTTAAGGCCCCCGTGTCACTCAATAACCCTGTCAGTTGCAGGCCTTCATCCTTAGACTCAGCGTGTCCGGGGACCAAGCATGGTGGACCCGAGACATTGGACTGGAAAGGTGTGTCCACCACATTCACTATTGCAGTAGTACTGTCCACATCCCGCGCCTTGAGAGCGTGTCCGCATTTGATTGTTGTTGGCCCTGTTTGTGCTGCAACACCCAGTTGTAAGGATCCAACTCCCGGATCCATCAAGCTCTCTTCCCCGCTTCTTTGTCAATGGCCAAATCTCGAAGCCCCAATAGCGGTTTGTGGTCCATTATTATGGTGAAGGTGGCAGACCCGAGGTAGTGTCTGAACTGTTGAATGGCCCATACCACCACCCACAGCTCTTGGTCAAACGTGGACCAGCGTTTCTGGGTGCTAGTCAACGACTGGCTAGCATACACCACTACTATTTCAAGCCCACCGTGATCCTGAGCCAACACCGCTCCTACAGCTTCCATAGAGGTGTCCGTGTACACTTTAAAAGGAACAGTAAAGTCCGGCATGGCCACCACCGGGGCCGACGAGAGCACTGTCTTTAAATACTCAAAGGCCACATCACAGTTCTCGTTCCATTCAAATGAAACACCTTTACATGTTAAATGATGCAGTGGAGCAGCACGATGAGCAAAGTCTTTGACAGATCGCCGATAGTAAGAGCATAAACTGAGAAAAGCCCTCATCTCAGTGGGCGACTGTGGTGTGGGCCAGGTTTTCACCTTGTCCGTGCTTCTGAGGTCTGGCTGTAGATCGTGACAGGAGACTACATGGCCCAAGAATACCACATGATCTCTGGCCAAGTAGCATTTATGAGGGTTAAGCCTCAGACCTGCAGCTTGGATTCGAGAGAACACCTCTCGCAACCTGGCTACATGCTCTTTGAACGTAGGGCTAAATATCCACACATCATCTAAATACACCATGCACACGTGCCACGGGAGTCCCCACAGAACCAGCTCCATCATGCACTGGAATGTGGCAGGTGCATTAGTGAGACCCATAGGCATAGACTTCCACTGGTACAGGCCCCGCCCAGTGGTGAAAGCAGTTTTTGGGCGGTCCTCCTTGGCCACATCAATCTGCCAGTAACCATTGGAAAATTCCAAAGTACTAAACCAACGGGACCCGGTCAAAGCATCTAGCATATCATCAACCCGAGGCACAGGATGGCAATCTTTTACAGTGACACTGTTCAACCCTTGATAGTCAATACAGAATTTCCAGTCACCGTTTCTTTTTTCACCAAAAAAAAAAAAAAAACGGAGACGCCCAGGGGCTACAACTCTCTTCAATCACCCCATCCGCCAGCAGGGTGGTTACCTGTCTGTCTATTTCCTTCCTCTTGTCACGCGAGGTCCGGTAAGCCTGCTGTTTCAAGGGGGGGGGGGGGGGGGGGGGGGGTCACCGGTGTTAATGCTGTGTTTAATAAGGGTGCACTTCCCCTTCACTGCTTTAGATTGGCTAAAAATATCTCCATATTAAGTTAGCAGTGCTTCCGGCTGTCCCATTTGTAACGGGCTGGCAGAGGAATCCATCAGCGACGCGGGGGGGGGGGGGGGGGGGGGGGGGGGCAGTACCGCGGAAGGCACCGTTTCTGGGGGTCACTACATCCCGCTCCTCTACAGAAAATAACTCTCCAAGATGTGTACCTTCTCGTAGCATCATGTCTTGGCTGGTAGGATTAAGCAGTCGAGCCGTAGTAACGCCTTTGTCTACCGAAGCGAGAGTATGAGCCACCACACACTCACTCTTACTTAGAGGATTGGATTCTAGGTACCCGAAGAACATGGGGAGTTGTCCATCTGGCCCTGCAGGATAGATGTGTACTGAGACCAGCATCTCACTAAATGGCGGTGATGTTAGGGGGGACGTAAGAGACACGTTGCAGCAGGTTGGAATCAGAACCTCCAGTTTCAGCAACTTCACATCCATACCCCACAACTGCAACCTACCGCGGCCAAAATCCACCAGTGCGTGATGTGATGTCAGAAAATCCAGACCCAACAGAGCTGTCTGGGTGGACTTACAGAGTACATGAAAAACATGTTGCCACGACTGAGAGCCCAACTGTAAGGTAGCAGTAACCGTCCCTAATGTATCCAGTAACTCCCCATTTACAGCCTTGGCTGCGATAATATTCATTCTGAGTGGTCCTTGGTGGAGAGCTGGGATAGACTGGCGAAAATCTGCACTGATGAACGATTCCGTAGAACCTGAGTCAATCAGAATGTTCAGTTCAGTACCTGCAATCTCCCTTGCATGTAGGATGAACATGGTTCCCCCACCGGGGAACAATTCACCGTGTGCTCCAGGTGTGGTTGATCAACATCTTCTTCCTAAGGCCCTGTAGGTATCGTAGCTGGTGTCCGGGCCATGACAACAGCTACATCCCGTTTCCCCACTGCTGCACAGGCTCCTCTTGCCCTGGAGAGAGGAATCTCACTCCTTGTCATCTTGTTGAACCACCAGGTGGGGTGTCCTTCCGGGATCCCGGGCTCTGGCCCCTCAGCGAACTGGAACGATCAGCGTAAGGAGATGGAGAGCGTCTTCTTGATCCGGCGTCCTGGTCGGTGCGGCGCCCTCGCCAATTTGGAGTATTTGGCTGATGATGTGGGTTATACTTGGGATGCAGAGATTGGCAGCCCAGACCCCTACAGTGGCACCGACATGACTCCAGCCGGGGGGAGGAACAGTCGTTGCTCCTCTCTCGACCCTTTAGTCTCTCGTTCTCATATGACAGCCTTCAAAGGTCTTTTCTCATTTCCTTCATCTCCTCGGTCAGCTCTTCCACTACTCGTTGCCAGCGAGGTTCCTCCGAAATAGAATGCACTAATGCAGTTGCACTCTTACTGGGAGGAGCCCCCCCCCCCCCCCCCCCCCCAGCAGGATGGGGGTATTCATTCTTTAAAGTTTCACGTGCTATATCACAGCGGCCTGCAATGATTAAGGCTTCCTCCAAATCAGTCGCTCCCTGTTCCTGACACTTAGCTCGGAGGCAGGGATCTAGTCCTGCTAGGAATTGGCAAAACTTTTCTTCCCTCTAAGCAGCTTGTCCATAATTAGGGAAAGCTTCATCCACCAGCTTCCCTACATCAGCCGCATAGACATCTAGACTTTCACCAGCAGCGCAACGATGAGCAGCCAAGTTAGCTCTGAAATTGTCCAGAAAATGTCGTTGTCTGAAGGCTTCCTGCAGCCGTTCCTTCACCGCGATGTGGTCCACTTGCACTGCCGCAGGTAAACTGTCCCACAGCAGGAATGCGGCTTTGGACAGTCTGGTGGGCAGTATTCGAGCCAGTTCATAGTCATATGCACTCTCGGTACCCGCTACTAGTGCTCTCACCGCCACTTCATATTGACGAGACCAGCAAGAGAAACTCTCCCCATCCTCTCCGGAGAACACCGGCGGAAGCTTAATGTTCACGCTGCTAGTGCATGGTTTGTCCGGGTGGGAGAGCCGTACTCCAGCGGGTCTTCATCACGTCCCCACATAATTCCTGGAGATTCAACCATTTCCTACCGGAAAACGTATAGTTGTACGTCCTATCTAAACTGGTACAGCTAAGCTAACCGCAAGTTAGCAGAGGCTAACTTCAACAAGCTAACGGACTCAGTTACTGTCACTGGACAATAGCTGCGCTTCGGCACTGAAACGATACCATCGCTGCCTCCAATGTAACCGAGCATTCCAGAAAGAGACGGGAGAAGATATAGGATTGTGGTTGCTCAAGAAAAGGTTGATAACCGTGAACTTTATGGGTTGCTTTATTTAATGGCACCATTAACAACTCTGTTCCAACTTCTTTTTTTTTCTCTTTTCTCTCTCCAAACATCACATCCTGTCAGCAGCACCTTCAAAATAAAAGTCCCACAAAAGTGGGTTACACAGATACCGATGATGAAATGTAGGAGACATACTCAGTCGATGGCCAATATGTACTGCCAGTTTTTATGGGGTGATTTTCATGGCCTACAGCATATCCAGACATTAACCCTTTGGTGAATAATGGTCACTACAGTGGACAGGTACTCAAAAATGTTATTTATTTGTTTTTGCTATTAAGCACAGCTGTCAAAGACTTTATTGCATGTGAGCCCCTCCATTTGGACTTCAGTAAGCCAAGCCAACATATTTCATGCTCAGAATGCACGCTGTCCACTGACGTGGACATGTAATAAATTATTTGTAAATTATAAAATTTTACAAAAAATATTTGTTGACATTTGTTTCATTCACTCCTAAAGACAAATGAAAAAAATTGTTAAAAAAATCATAGTTGAAGATTTCATAATTCATGCATCAAAGGGTTAATAACAGTTGCTGCTCAAAATTTCTGAAGCTGAATTCATTTTTTAACCAACTTTTGATACTTAACTTTATGCACTGCCCAGTATTTAAAGCCAGACACCTAAATAAAGTTAATTTAGAGTATTTATCATGCAGTTGTTATTAGTGAACGTAGAAATACATTTAACCCTCTGGGGTCCATGGACGCGTATCCGCGTCTTTTGAACAGGTCTGATTTGGGACGCTGTAGCAGCAAGAGTCCACCTCCCTGAGTTTCGGTTTCAATTCAGCTTTAAAAAGGAGATAATAAACTACACCCCAGTTTTTAAATTTTGTTATAGGCAACGTAAAAGTGAAGTTATACTAAACTAAAAAAACGACCTATTGTTAGATAATCTGACAACTTGTCAAAACAGCAGTTTAGTAATCCATGAGAGGGAATGTGCTTGTGAACATAAAAAAAACCCCCACAGAAACATGAGATCCTTTTGCTGCTGTTGGAAGTCTCACATATTCAATTGATAAAAAGTATCATTATGTATAATAAATAAACAACTTTTTTCCAATTTGGATTTTATGTTTTTGAGTGATTTAAGGTCTACTATGCAACCCCTCTATGTCCAAATATAAAAAATAAGTATAAATTCATGAAGTCCAGGTTGTGCTGAAAAGATTGATCCATATAAGGCAGTGGTTACGGTTTTTGTTTTGGAAATACAAAGGAAAACTCTAAAATTGTGAAAAACGGCTAATTACACCCTGGACCCCAGAGGGTTAAATTCAATTCTGCAACAGCACTGAACTGCCCAAGGATGCACCTGACTTTAATTGATTTCACTAAGGACAAATATCGGCTGATGCCGATATATTGGTCTACATCTAATCCGATCCTGGATGAATGTGTTGCCCAAAAGTTGGTGCAGGCATTTCAGGGTTAAACTCATCTTTTGTTGTTTCTTGTTGTAAAACTTAACGACATTCCTGTCAGCATCAGCTATACTTTGTATTTATGGCTAATTAACAAATGTGAATATGTCAACACAATAAACTACGCCACAGAGCTGATTTATTATATCTGCTTAATCATCACCATTTACAAATGCTGCCATTAACCTACTGAGCAATATTAACATCTAGTCTAGTTCCAAGTATTTTTAGATCACATTTAGTGCAATATAGTTTTTGCAAAATATTTTATATTAACTTGTAAGATGCACAATTTTGAAACAAAACCAAGAGCACAACCTTGGAGTAAAAAAGAGCTCATCTTGTGATCCGAAATCCTAGAATAGAATAGAAATATTCTTTATTGTTACACAGTGGGTAAAGCCAAGTTTACCAGCAGCAGTCCAAGAATGTTTTACAGTCACGCCAACTGATAAATAAAAAAAATGTGTTAGAAATGACTATAAATATGTACTTTAAAGTTTAGATGGAAACATGAGGCAATACATTCTTTTTTGACAGGTGAAAATCTTCATTTGAATTTATTTATTTAAATGGGACAATGCATATTAATGAACGTACAAGACGTAAATTTACCTGAATTAGCAAAGCTGATTTCCATCTGTAGTCCCATGTACAGAGAGCACAGACATTACAATTTAAAACAAGGTAAAATACATACAAGAGAAGCATTAAAAACAAGGATAGCTAAAATATGTGAATAACGTAACTCCTTATATTCTCCATATGTGTTAAAAACAATCAAATTCAGACATGAGGCAAATCATTAGATTTCAAGGATAAAATGACAACAAGAACAAGTATCGATAAAACCAGATGATTAATGTTTGCACTGACGATTTCGAAGTAGCCATGTTTTCAACTGACTTTTGAAAGTATGGAAGGAAGGACTGTCTCTTATATTAACTGGCAACTTATTCCACTCACTGCATCCCTTCTGTACAAATGTAGTTTTCCTAAATTTTACCTGGCAATCCCCCCTTGAGGTCGATCGGGTGTCTGGTACTATTTTGTCTTTTTAAGTATTCCAATAGGTGTACTGGTGCATTGCCTGTCAGCGATTTGTAAATGAGACAGAAGTTTTTAAAAGTCTTAAAATCATTAAAGGTTAAGAAGTTATGTTTTTCTAAAATCTGGCAAAAGTGATAGGATGGTGGTTTTTGGTGGTTTAGGATCGCTGGCTGTAATGCACATAACACACAAGCTTGCAATATAAGGAAGGACAGCAAATGTCCCCCTCCAGCTCAGCTGTGTGACTGCACTAACCTGTCCTGTGTGACCCTCACCATGTAACCCTCATGCCCATGCTGTCTCTGGAGGAGCAGATAGGAAACAAGATCTCCTGTAACTTAAATGAACCAAAGCTTCCTCCCAGTTTCTCTTTAAGCTGAATTTAACATCAGTTTATCATAATGAAACAAAAGAATAAAGTGGAACAAAAACTTCTGTCTTCTACTTCTCTCTCCTTTTAACTTCTCCGTGTCCCTAAATAAAAGAGACAGATGATTATTCTGCAGCCGCCGTACCCCTCCTAAAGACCGGATCTCCCGGCATCACAACACTTGGTCTGACTGAGCGCTTCAAGGAGAAATAATAATGCAATCATGAAAATAATAATGCATGTTTGGAGGTGCGTCCTCCGATCCTTTCTCTTATGTGAGCAGACAATCCACCCCCCCCCCCAGTCGCTGTTCAAGCGAGCGGAGTGCGCTTCGCGACAACCCGCTCAATTGGCATAATTCACGGCCCAAATCCAACAGAACCGATCGGGCTGACTCGGTTCGGGTTCGGTCTCAGATTACAACTGCGCTCAGCCTTGCAGTACCACATAGAGGCGGACCAAAGTTTCCTACTAGGTAAATGTGGAGAACACCCATTCTGACAGATTTGGATGCTACGCTGGTGCCGCCATTAAAATAACAAAACTACATTCCACTATAATTGATTATGGTACTCTTCTAAGATGAATGGTTTATGTCCGCATCTCGATGCATCAATTATTTGATTATTTTCCTCAGTTCTAAACACCTCCCGGTCCGTCGGGGGTGAGGGTGGGGGGTGCGCGCAGGGTTCGGGGGCCACAGAGATAGGGCTTGCGGGCTGGACATGGCCCGCAGGCCGCCTATTGAGTACCACTTTAATAGACCCTACTGACCTGCTCTATGAAGAAACAAAGAGCTATTTCAGTGGAGTGTCTAGCTGTAGAACATTTAAAACTTGTGATGATTTTGAATATATCCTCCTTAGTTGCATTAACTGGATGAAAGGTAGGCAAATCTTTATTAACTGGGCATGGAATAATGGAAGGGGACAGGAAAAGATTTGTAAGGTTGGTTACGCTTTCTATTAAAAAATTATTAAAAGAATTTGCAACCATCCCAGGGTCACCAATATCTTCAGTGTTTATGGTTAGCTCAATAGGTCCATTTATCTTATTATTTTTGCCTAGAACTTTTTGAATAGCCTGCCATATTATCGTACTATTTCCTTTTGCATTTTGCATAATGGTAATAAAAAACTTTGCCTTAGCTTTTTGTTTATATTGGGTAGCATTATTCCTTGCCTGTGTGAATTTCAGTCTGTCAGTTAATAATCTAGAGTGTAAATATTGTCAGAGCAACAGATCCCTGGACTTTAGTAGGCTATAGCAGTTGCCATCTAGCCAAGGTAATGAATTTGCTTTCCTTTTTTGCCTATATTTAGCTGTCAAGTTTAAAGATGAGATCACCTCTTTAAGTTTTCAGAGAAAGCCTTACAGTTTGCTTCAATTTTTGAATTTGATTAAATGTTTTCCCAGTTTATTTCCTAGTTCTTTACTAATATTCTTTTTCTGAGTGTGTATAGTTGTTGGTGTGGTGGTGTGGGAGATGGAGGTAACGTGGGACCTTGCATAACTCTGTTTTAATAGCTTCCTAGAGAAAAAAAGGCTGTTATGATCTGAGAGGCCAGTCACAAAGTTATGTGTTTTAGCTATCCAATCAGGCTTATTAGTAAATAATAGGTCTATGGTTGTCTGCAATTTCTCTGTTAGTGTAGTGGGTTGATCTACTAGCTGCTTAAAGTTATAGAAATCCATTATGTGTTTTAGGCTTCTTCTTTCCTTTTTGACATCCCAGTTTATATTAAAATCACCCATGATGATGATTTCCTTGTGATCACAAGATTTCAGTAACTCTTTTAACTGCTCATAAAAATCTACTTTAGAGGACGGGCTGCGATAGACACAAATAAGAGTAAATGACATTTCTTTTGACAAAGTAATTTGTGGTCCAATTATTTCCAGTGTAGTAGTATTATGCCAGGATAACTGCTGGCAAGTTAGTGTGTCTTAAATATACAGCAATACCCCCCTCCTTTTGACCCCACCCTATGTTTCCTAAAAAGTCTAAAACCAGGCATATTTACTATAGTGCTTCAGCTGATGATGGTTTTAACCAAGATTCCGACAGTCCAAAGCAGTCGATGTTAGAATTATATATAGATGCTCCAAATGTTCCCCTTTGTTTCCAATGCTTCTAATGTTTAGATGTCCACAGAGTAATCCTTTAGGCTTGGTTTCTGGATCCCAAATCAGTTTAGACTGGTTTAGTGTTCTAAACAGCTTCCTTTTCCTGTGATATTTTAGAACTAGATTTCTAGATTTTACCTTGATGTGAATGAAAGCATCCAAGACCGATGTAATGGAATTAGTTTATATGTGATTTGTTCCTGATGTTACAGGCTCCTTCGTAGCTTTGTCGACCATCGATTGCTCTTCCTTGCGCCTCACTTCTCGAAGATCTGATCTAGCACCTTCCTCATAAAGGATGAAGTTGAATAATAAAAAATGCTATTCTTTGTCACATATTTAAAATCACAACCTACAGAAAAAAAATAACTCTGGTCAGGGATGAGTTGTGCTAGTTTTAGAAGATGACAGTGGGCACATCATGTGGTTCCTGGGCCTGCTCTAGTAGAACTTATTATTCTTCCTCATCTTGGCTAAATTTTGAATGATTGTTCAGCATTCTGGTCTTATTCTAGACATCTGATAAAGTTTATAAACCAAATTCTGCTGAAATTCATCCTGAACATCTTCTGGCATTTTAAGTTGTTCTTCTGCTTTGTTGTTCTAGCATGTGAACTCTTTTTCTGTTTTAATAGAATATTTGAGAAAACATTTATAATATATTCAGCAAAAATTTTACAAGGTCACTCACCAAAGTTTCTGCAAGTTTTAACTGCTTATGCTGTGTGACCGGGTTTAAGTAACATTCCTACTTGCTACCTGTAATGCAGGTGGAGAGAACAGACTTATCCTTCTCCGACCCACGAGAACCAGTTGTTCGAGGAACCAGATTTCCAGGGAATGGTTATTATCAGTTTCCCAGTAACACTCTGCCCAGTAATACCGACTTCACAGGTGAGACATTATCTAAATACATACAAAACATATTTTTAGAGAAATTGTTGTTTGCATGCCTGTGTGAGTGTGTCCCACAAGCTAGTCTCTTTTAATGATCTTTATGACCTTTTATTTTTTTTTTCCTTTAATTGTCCTTTAATTGTGATTTTATTTTCTTGGTCAAACTCTTTGAGCATTTTTTCTTTGATAGGCACTTCATTTACAATCTTTACTTGTAAATGTTTCACATAAACAACCTGAAATATGACAAAATGTAACATCAGTCCTAAAGGTAGAGGAAGAAAAACCCAAGTAAACAATTCTTAAAGAAAAATAAAAAGGGTTGCATGGATTTAGTAACAATATTCATGCATATGTATTTATTAATGGCAAATAAATGTGAACCGCTGTTTTCATTTTCAACTTAAAGAGACAGTATGTAGTTTTTACCATATCAGATATCCTTTGAAATGTTGTTGAAACTTAATTAAATGATACCCAGTTGTTAAAAATATTTGCGGCTTCGTAACATATAACCATAAAAATTGGGTCTAAAATACATGGGTCTAGTCTTGGGCGACACGATATTGAACACCATGCGTTCTTCTACGGGAGCCCGAGAGGACAATATGCATTTACTGATTTGTAACAAATGGTTACAAAACTTTTGCCGTTCCTAAACGTTGTTTTACACATTTACCTCTTCACTCATTGCCAGGGAGTCTGATGTGCTTTTCATTTTGCTAGACGTAGTGCTCCCAGGGATTTTTGACCCTAATGGCCTTCCATGGGTAAGGTCTTACTCGAACATAAAAATGCCGTTTGATTGCAATGATGTATGCATATACTGCCCCCTATCGCCAGGGAAAATATACACCGTCACTTTAAAACACCTTGAAAAAACCTTAAAGAAGATTTTTCTTGGAGAATAACAGAAATTCAGGGATCTGGGTTAACTACAACTAAAGTCAATACTTTATCACTTCAAACATTTATTTTTGTTTTTATTAAACTATTCTATTTAATAAACATGTTTTAAAATAAATATAATTTAAATAATGCAAAATATTTCTGACCAGGTCTCATGAATCACCTATACAATTTCCTCTACACCCATCAAACTGCTGCTGTTTAATATTGTTATAAAGTCTAAAAACTGCAATGGAACCCGCTCAAATCTCATTAACACAATAGAATGAAACGTGTGTCCACTTTTAAGTTGCCTGCCTCTAATTATATTTTGCTGATAATAAAAGCAAAATGACGAGAAAGTTTGACTCATTTAATAAACTTGCATTGGTATTCTGTGCACAATTTGTATTAAAAACGTCTGTTGATTGATTCATGTTGTTTTCATGCAGAAACATTGCAAATGCTAAGTAATCAACAACCTTTAAATCTCCACTGATCTTCTGCACTTGGATCAGTGGATGTTTTTTGTGCTTTATTTAGAGTCGGAAGTGCGATCTCTCAGTCGACTTGTAACATTTCTTTAGAATGACTTCTCCAGTCATCTTAAAGGACAATTATCTTTCTGTTTACTAGCATCATTAGAAGGTTGAGCTGCACAGCTAAACATGTTCTGCTTCATCTGAGAACATCACCCAGTCTGACGCTCATAATTAATGACTGCTGATACTAATCAGGGGGATTGAGCATGCAAAGCTCTTTGATGCCACTCCAGATTGCTTCACTGTCCTGCACAAACCTTGTATCATCAATTCTGCTTGTTTGTGAGGAAAAACATAAAATCTGAAGTTAAAGTATTAAAAAAGAGACGATTCCAAAACCTCAATAGAAGTGAAGTAAATCTCAAAAATGCATTCATATCTTTGGTTTTTGCAAATGTTCTAAAACTTCTCTTAATGCGTAATTCTTGTAAACTGTGATCAGTTTGTGAAAGCAGCGTATTATTTTGACATAATCTTGAGTAAAGTATCCAGTTATTTTTATTTTACACACCAGAGTATAAACATGTATACACTAATATTATTATTATTACTTCTTTACCCATAATTCTTAGTTGAGTTTTGATGTCTTCCTTGTCTCTCCGGTGCATCGGTAAATAGATCTCTCTTCCAACAAGTAGATGATGATTTTTGCTATGGAGGGTTGTTTTCATTCCCCCCCATTCTCCTCCTTCATAAAGGGTAATGGATCAGACAATCACTTTCAGACTATACCTATTCTGAACCATCAATGTGTCGGCAGTCCTCAAACCATCGCCCTTTTACAACCATCAATACTAATAGCATCATCTACAGACAATTATTCCCATAGAAGCTCACGGAACAGCGAACAAATCAAAGCCAAATTGGATTATGAATGTAATGCAGTGTAATGCCCCCTCGAGAGTCAATTGATCACAGAGAGACTCATCAATCGTTGATATCTCATGGAAACCTTGCAACTCCACCAATGATAACTGTACTGCTTACTTTTATAAGGTGACCAATTTTATTTGTGTATATTTATTTAATTTTTGTACGTCCATCTTGCATGACCAAAGGGAAAAGAAGATCTTTGCTTGTAAGTTTCTGAGACTTTAGAATACCCAGTTTTAGGAAACTCACAGCATTTATCTTTGAAATGATCCTTAATGTCTCTGAAATTTCACATCATCATTTTTCTCTGTCAACTTTATACAATGTCCTAGGAATATTAATAATTGTTTGTTTCCATTGAGGCTCTTATTGCACACTCTCATTTCCTAAACATGTGAATTAAGGCTTCCTCCTTGAGCAGGGTCAATATTCTGCATGGTAAATCCTGCTAAGGTCATGTGAAATTGAATGATATTTGCCCTTTCACCTGTTATTTAATGGTTACTTTGCTAAAACAATTTTTTGGGAGCAAAAGTGTTTTTTTTCATGTGCTATTAGTGTGATCAGAGTGCATGTTTCAATAAATTAAATTTCTTATTTTATGGTTAAAGATGCTTTTTAATGTCTAATGAGGACACTTGAGGTCAATATAGACCACACTGAATCTGGAGCAAGATAAGTAATCATGTGATATGAATTACCTGAGAGTGCTTGTTTCCATAAATGCTTGTTAGTTCATTCATCTTTCTTCTAATGGTTTGGTATCCACAGCCCTCGGACTTCCTACTTCTCTAGTTCATATTTGGATTAACAACCCTGTTTCTGAGCTGAGACTGACATATGCTCTTATTTATATAATAATGTATTTAAATGGATATGGATCCAAACTAAATGGAAGGTCTTTGTAATTCTTCCCTCTTCAGTCCCATATTGGCTTTGCTGGAATGGGTAAAATGTCCTGCTTATATTTTTGCTAATCCAGATGTATTTTCTTCAACCCACATTTAATGAAGAGGGATGAAGCATTGCACAAATATTTTGTAAAAAAAAAAAAAAAAAAGAAAATAGTAAAAAGATGAGTACAAGAACAAATAAACTTGGATAATTTCCAGACGCGTCTAATACAACACTAGTGCACTGCAGTAACTAAGCAGGAAATGGGAAATGTTAAATGATACAAATTATTTTTCCTTAATTAATATGATTGATTGCTAGGAGTTGACGTTGAAAGGAGAGCTGGGTGGGGTGTGTGTGTGAAGGGAAAGTTTGCACAGACATCATTAGTTTTTCCCCATTTAAAGATTAATCAGAAGAGGCTGGGCTCTTTAATTCTGTCATTTGTATATTTAATGGGCTGCTGCAGAATCTATGGGTGTAATTAGCTAGCTGCCGTGCTCTCATTAATACGCCAGGCTCTGATTAATGCCAGCAGAGAGCTAACATGACTGGAGTTATTCAGGTTATGTTGTGTAGATGATTACACACAACCTCCGCTGTTTACTGAGACAGAGAGGAGAAACAATGCACAAGAAACAATACCATCTCATAAATAAGACCCCCTACACTGTAAACGGATAAATGTTGGTATCTGTTAATGCTACACATCATGAAATATTTAATTGTTCTTTAAAACAAAATGTGTGTTAAACTTTTTCTGACACTGATTATGAACTTTGCCTTTGGTGCTAGTCTCTCAACAATGTGATGACAACTGAAAATACCAATGTTGCCAAATTTATAACATTAAAATATTCTACCAGAAATCAGAACAGTCACCAAATGTTTTCATTTGGACTCCATTTAACACATGAAGTTCACTCAAAAGTAATATTTGGGCCAATTTACAAGAATCGTAAGCTATCAAAATACAGTCCTCCCTTGCACCATGATGTTCAGCTGCTAAAATGCATGAAAATGCAGTATGTAAAAGCACTTGATAAAATATAGTTAATGGGTTCACCAACTATTCATTTGTGTCCAGAGATTCAAAGAAGTTAGAAAATGATATAATCAAAAGTTCTAGTTTGAAAAGGCAGAGTTAAGCACACACGTTATTCATACTTTTTTTTTTGTTATGTTTTTGTTGCAACATGGACTTTAGTAACTAAAAAATTTCCTTTCTTGTTTCATTTTCCTTCAACCCCTCACTCCTGGAGTTGCTCTGTCTGATGTGTTCTTGTGCTCTTGTAAATCAGACAAGTTTGAAAGAAGGATTTGAGTTCCAGTCGGGTGTGATGTTCCAAAAGTTTCTTTAGCAACAGTACAACTATAAATGATATTTTCTTTCTGAGGGCTAGTGTACGTTAATTCTAGACTACATTTTTTACAAATCTGAAATGTGTGATAGCATTGTCTTATTTCAACACAGTCAGTGTGGTCCCACACTATGTAATTTGGTTTTCTTTGACTGGTGCTTGGAGCTGCTTGAATGTTACGGGCTGTTGGGCTTCAACCAAAAGGATTTCCTGTATGAATGTCTTTCTTTTGGGAACAATGTAAGGCATATCATATTCTTAAGCAGGAACTTGACCTCTCTTTGCTGGCCCCTTTTAAGAAGGAGCTAGTCTAGTCACTGATCTGGGTGTGAAGTTGGATGCATCACTGAAGCTAGAGACTCATAGGCCCAATCCCAATACTTGCACTATGCCTTGCGGTCTTCAGCAAAGTGTACTTGGAGACAGTACGCAGTAAGGCTTCGAGTGTGTGGTACACAAGTGTGCAAATAATTGCCGAATTAAGACAGGGAGCATTGCGTAATCGATTGCAACCAATGCTTCAAACCAACAACCAGTTATTTGAAATAAATTTTAATTCATTGCTGCTTTGTCTAAAACATTCAGAGCATCAACTAATCATCCTGAAACAAACTAATTTAATTTGAAAATACATATTTTCTGAAAAGGAACTTGAGCCTTTTCTCCCGCAGCAATGGATTGTGGGTAATACCATTCATGCAAGTCTGCATCAATGCAGTGTGGACCAAGGCTGCAAAAGGGGCGTGACCAACTTCTGGACTTGAGAATCAGGACAACCTATTCACTCGCACCCCTGGTCGGGATTGTGGAGCCGGAGCCCGTAGAAGCAGCCACGGCAGCCGACCACCAGTCTTGAGATACTCCGGGGTCACGACAATTTTGTTGGCATCTAGTGAGACCCAAACCTGGGTCATGATGGTTCAACTTTTATTCTGAAAGGAACCGTTGCAGCAGTTGGAACAGCAACAGATTTTATCCAGCTAGTCGTTGGTTCTTTTGGCTGAAGAGGAAAGTTACGGATTGGCCACTCCGACAACTTCTCCAGAATGCTTTGGACTGGCGTTAAAGATGACGTGGGCATAGTTTTATACTTCGGATGTTTTGGTTTATGGTCGAATGAAAAGATGACAGATTTACCAAGCACCACCAAAACCACGCCTCCGTCAGATCTGGCAGATTCTGATTGGATCAGTAAAGCAATGTGTCATGTCTTAACGCTACGTGAGATCAATCCAAGTGGAAACATTTAAAGTTATATTACTTATTATATTCTATAGGATTATAATAAAGTAATTAATATTTTGATTTCACAGATTGGTCACATCTTATTTATTGACTAACACTTTGTTTGATTAGCATTATTAAATATAGAGTTCTTTGATTTATTTAAAGGAGAGAGTTGTTTCTTCATTCTTCTCTTGAGCTGGAAAGAAGCAGTTTATAAGAAATGCATGAGACCTTGAGGCCATATCTCATGCAGAATAGTTCTGTGTCAGAGGAGAGGGGGAAATGACTTTTGGTGGAAAACAGTCATTTCATACCGTTACAGTGGAAGTGTGAGTATTGGGATTGGGTCATATTACTGGAGTGGTGTGCTCTTGCTTTTTCCATCTTCACCGCCTATCCAGGATCAAGTTGCGGGCTCACTTGGAGACCATAGTCCATGTTTGTATTACTTCTTGCTTAGACCACTGCAACTCCTGTCACTCAGGAGGTAGTAAGGCTGCACTTGTTCAGCTCCAGCTGGCACAAAATGCTGCTGCTATTCCTGACTGGCACCAGAATGCAGGAACATATCACAACTGTCTTGGCCAAATCAACCTTGGCTTCAGTTTCTTTTAGTCAGGTTCAAGATACTTATTTTTGTTTTCAAATCTCTCCAGGGCTGTGCTCCAAGCTATCTGTCTGAGTTACTCTCTTGATACAACCCTTCACGTGCACTTAGGTCATCACAGCAAGACTTACTAGTCATTCAGCGTGTGAAATGCTCGACTAGAGGAGGCAGGACCTTCTTAGTTTTGGCCCCTAAGGTGTGGTATGATCTTCCACTTGAGGTCAGACAAGCACCCTCACTGTCAGTTTTTGAGTGGAATGAAGAATCCCTTTCATACTGTGATGTTCTCTCAGAACATGGATTGGTCATATTTTTAGATAATTTAGCTAATTTTTATCCAGTTTTATTTAGTTGTTTTACAAATATATTTATGTGTATGCAAATGTTGTTGACCCTTGCATGGGTCAGTGATGTTTTAAATTGTTTTATGCATGTGCAGCACTTTAGTTTACCTCCCGAGTGATGGAACGTGTTTTATAAATAAAGTTGAGGTTGATGATGATGATAAGCCAACCTAATAGTTCATTTAACAGTTGTTTAAACTATTAACTAACTTTGATTTCTGAGTGAAAAATGATTGGTGTAAACATGAATTGCAACATGTGTCTCTCTTAGAATTTAATGTATAAATAGTCATTACCCACAATGGCATTTTGGATTTTTGCAGTTAGTGTGTGTGTTTCTTTTGTGAAGTGTTTTTGATGGTACTGTATGTGGGACACAGTCACCTGTCATGTTGCATGCTCAGGTTTGTCTGCTGATGGCTCCAAAGTGGTTGTCAGTGTGAAGTAGCACAAGTCCAGTGGGAAAATCTGAAGGAAGCAATGCCGAGCATGAACAGTATTGCTGAATGCTGTACATTTGACCTGCTCAGCCAACATCTCTTCAATCCCATAAAAATCGCATACATGTCCTCTTTATTATATGTAAACATGGACACTTAAATATTCATTTTCTTTTGCATTTATGCTTGAATAAATAAGGCAGACATTCAATGTGAGGGTGTGAAATACATCTTCCATCTTGTATTTCCTATAATATATAATTCAATTCAATTCAAAAATACTTTATTAATCCCAGAGGGAATTTGATGAACTGATCTCAGTTCTGAGAACTTTTTCTAAAGTCTCTTTATTGTCACTTCTTATGACTGTATATCACAAGCTCTGTGTGTAGGTGCATAATTAATGCAATTAAAATTTCACATGTTGATGATTTTAGAGTCCACCTAAATCTGGACAGTAGCATCATTAGAACAGCAAAAGAGAAAGGAGAAGAAGAGATGATGTAGTAGAAAAGAGACATGAAGATGCATGAAAAAAAGCATATTCAAAGAAGAGAGTGGATACAAAAGATGAATAAAAGGGTCACAAGAACAATAAGGAAGGTTAAAAGCAAAGAGATGAAAGATAGGAAGGACTGAGAGATTCAGAAGGTGTGATGGAAAGAAAGAAGGTTAAAGGGGGGTAATGTGATGTCAAGTATCGGTCATGACTTCACTCTTCTCTGTTGTGACAAGGTCATGAATGTAAATGACACATGCCTGCTAGATGTACAGAATGCAAGTTTAATAGGCAAACGATAGTCCTTGTACTAGTTGTACACCATCTTTCAGGTTTTAACTAAGTCATTGTTGGAAATAAATGTTTCTGTTTTGCATAAAAAGGCTAGATGTTGATGCAGTTGGTTGGTTTTCTGGGGCCATTTTGTTCTCCAAAGCGGATTACAGGGGTAGAATTTTACTCCAGATACTAGCCCTTGTTGGGAGGTAGTACTTTTGAAATACTTTGACTGATGAGGAAAATAAAAAGAAACAAACCTTCTCCAGCATTGGCAATGACCTTTGATTAGAAATGAGCAGCATGAAAGAACTGAGGCAGCTACCCTCTGACTGACGAACAACACTTCACATTAACATCTGTTGGGTAGTTTGATGAGAGTTTGCATCTACAACATTTCAGTGTGGTCCTGTGATGAACTGGTGACCTGTTCCACAATGTAAAACTCATCTGGCCCATTGTGATGGCCCCTTGCACTGTTGAACAGGATCAAGCCCATCAGTTTGCATAAATCAGTGTATGTAGAAATCAATGGAAGGAGTCTGGATGTTTTGGTATTTAGGACTTGTTCAGTTTTGCGAGAACCAGTATAGATATTATTTTGGGGTTTGTGAAATAACCATTTGAACATTTGTATCCAGGATAAAGATGGACATAACCTGGTATTAACATTAGAGATGTAAGAAATTATCAATATATCATGTAATAATGCCAAATTGATATTTAAAAGCAATGTATCAATCTTTTGTGGTGCATTTTAAATGTCCAGCTGCTAGGTGGCAGCAGTTTTTACCACCTTTATTTGCAACAACAACAGATGTGTAATAAAGCATTTGGCCTGAGTTTTTCAATTAAATTCAGTCTTAAAAATTGCAAACACCATATCGTCTGGCATTTATTATTGTAATAAATTGTATCGTCTCCCCTGTATTGTTATTATAGGAGGATCTTTGACATCTTTTTGTATCTTTGTGTGCATGTGCGAGTGATTGTGTGGCAAAAACACTTTCCATCAATACACGACGCACACTTTCAAAAGAGTTTGCTGGCAAAATCTTTAATAAACACTAACATTTAAGGACAGGAGGAGGTTTAGAGAAAAGCTTAAAATCAGTATTGAAGAAATTAAAGTTATTCAAAGCTTGCATGGGATGACGAAAAATGTTGGCCCCATTTTCCTGTGTGTTTTCCACAAATCTGCCAGGGAGACATTTTTTTTCCTATTCAACAGAAAGCCCTGGACCCTTCAGTCATGAAAAAATTAAGGCTTTCAAAGGTCTGGAGGCCTACTATTATTTAGTATTAAGGAAAGCTGGACCGATCTTTTCTGCATAACAGAAAGCCACAGTCGTGCTAATAGCAGGAGTCAGCCCTTGTGAGCAGACGGCTTTATTTACATCACCTGTGGATAATCCTCACTGCGACTGCAAAGCTGGATAAGTCTTTCTTATTCAGTGTCCTTATTGCTTTCCTTACTTATTATTATAATAGTCGTGGGTTGAGACGCCTGAATCAGGACGCAAAAACAACACGACTTCATGTGGGCGACGGTGGCACAGGAGTTAAGTGGTCGCCCCGTAACTGGCAAGTTGCAGGTTCGAGCCCCGCTCAGTCTGTCGCTGTCGTGTCCTTGGGCAAGACACTTAACCCACGTTGCCTGCTGGTGGTGGTCGGAGGGACCGGTGGCGCCAGTGCTCGGCAGCCTCGCCTCTGTCAGTGCGCCCCAGGGCAGCTGTGGCTATGTAATGTAGCAAGTACATTACACAGGCTTTTGTTGTGGTTTTGTAGGATAAATGAAACCAGACACAATAAGGGTGAAGAGTTTAGACCTGTAAGAAGAGTTGGTATGAGTAGTGAAGATTTAAAGTGATAAATGATTGAGTGTTTGTACTTGTTTCCTTTGTGCTTCTGGAGGTGTTCCAGCTAAAATAGTCCCCAGGGGGCTGGAGCACCTAAAGAAGGTTCCGGAGCATTCCATTCAGGATGAATAGGAGGGATGACCTGTGAAATTGCTCTAGGAATGCAGATTAGTATCACTGAATGTTTTTAGGATTGATTAAGGATATTTCTATTTTTGTATTGTAATTTATTAAAGATATCTTATAGATGATGATTTAAGGATAATTTAAGAATATTGAAAGACTGTATTTTTATACTTACTGTGTCTGGGTTTTAGGATTAGTCCAATTAGTCACACCTGTTATAAATACAGGTCTGTGTTTGTTGGAGAGAGTTGAGCGATAGATGGAGGGGCATGCATGGATTTTTGCTGCCTAGTTTTAAATTTGTAAAAAATGTAAATAAATGCACTTGGGTCTGCACTGGACATCGGCCTCCTCAGTATCACTTTTTCCTCCGGAGCACATGAGGGTTATCCTGACAAGTGCCCTCGGTGCCACAGTTGGTGTCAGTTTTCCTGCGTAAAGTGCTGATGATGACCACAAAGATGCAAACAAGGAAAGCGCAGACAGAGCGACATGAAGAGCCTGATGTGGACTCAAGTGCATCTGCTGATCAGGGAGCTGCAAGAATGGGCACCACTGAGGAGAATTTGGAGGAATTGGCAGAGCTGGTGAGGGTTCTTGCAAAGTCTCAAGCAACCAGAGAGCTGCATCTGGAAAAGGAAGCAGCAAGACAAGACTTGAGATGGAAGAACATGCAGCACCAATTCAGAGAAATCCAGTCTTTGGTGCATCAAGTTATCCAAAGACCACCTGATCAAGAGGACCCCCCCCCCACCACCACCACCTCCCACCTGCCCACTGACAAGTAAGAGAATGAGGGGAAAAAACCTGTAATGCTGACCAATACGGATATCACAGAGAGTCAGTCTTCCACAGAGAGCCAAAGTTGTTTCCATTATCGCCAGAAGATGATATTGATCATTTTCTGACTACTTTTGAAAGGATGGCTCGAGTCTGCAGAGGGCCAAGAGAGGAATGGGCTCTCCGTCTGGTAGCTCTGCTGACAGGCAAGGCCCGAAGTGCATATGTGCTTATGGACATTTCTGATGCTGAAGATTATAATAAAGTAAAAACAGCTATCCCAGAGAAATGTGAAATCACTTCAGAAACATACCGTCGAAGATTTCGGTCTACACAGATAGTTCCAAAAGAAACTCCTAAAGAGCTGTATGTGAGGCTGAAGGATCTGTTCTCAAAGTGGGTAAAACCTGAAGAATCTTCAAAACAACAGATCTCAGAGACGCTGATTTTGGAGCAGCTCCTGAGAATGGTTCATCCAGACCTAGAAGTGTGGATCCGTGAGTGAGACCCCAAGACGGCGGTGAAAGCAGTGGAGCTGGCTGAGGTTTTTCTGGCTGCAAGAAAAGGATCCGGTCGGGCGATCCTTGGACAAGGTTCTACACAGTTCCAGAGGGACTGGGACAGAGAAAATAGGCCCAGAGACCAAGCCCAAAGTAAGTCCAATGGGGGTGAAAGGGGTTTTGGTCCACATAGGGCTGGGTCTAAACCAAGGCAGTTTACAGCTAATAAGTACCATAAGCCAAATCCTGCTAACAGTTTTCAAAGGCCCAGTAAAGAGGTTAGATGTTATTTGTGTAATGAGTTAGGCCACACCCAGTATTCATGTCCTCTAAACAATAAGTCTAAACCTTCCCTTTACTGTGCAGTACCTAGACCTGGGTCGGCCACTTCTGATGTAACCACCCAGAAAGCACTTACCACACTAGTACTAATTAATGTTCATAGAGTTATGGCATTATTAGATACAGGTGGATTTCAGTCCATGGTTTCTGCTGACCTAATATCCAGAGAAAAATGGAGGGAGGATAAAATCAGTATTAGCTGTGTTCATCAGTATGCTATGGCAGATGTGTATTTAACGGCTGGCGGTCAGACTTTTTTGCTGCCAATGGCTTTAGCTCCAAACTTGCCATTTGAGGTGATTTTGGGTAATGATGTACCTTTCCTGCTGGATTTAGTGCAAGAGGCAGAAAAATCATCAGTAGAGCTAGATCTATCTAAACATTTGGCTGCAGTCTCACTGAGTTTAGCTAATCCAGGGTTTAACATGGTTGTGACCAGATCTCAGAGTGTTAGTGAGACCTTAAAGGAATTGCCATTCTGGGGGGAAGATCTTGGACCTGGGAAAGGCAAACCTAGGAAATCAAAAGCGCAAAGAAGACAGAAACTGAGGAGAAATGGTTGTAAACAGATGGAAAGTTTAAACATTTCTCTTCAGCCAGTTGAGTTAAATCTCCCTTCTGATGTAGCTAAGTTACAGACAGAGGATGTTACCCTGAAACCCTGGTTAAACAAGGTGATAGAGGTTGAGGGAGTAAATCAAGGTAGCTTAGGATGTTTAGAGGATGCAACATATGTCATTAAGAACGGCATATTGTACCAGAGTAAGGGGATAGTAGAAGCTTTGGCTTTGCCTAAACAGTTCAGATCCAAGGTAATTGAGTTGGGACATTCTGTTCCTTGGGCTGGCCACATGGCTTTCCAGAAGACCTTGTGTAGGATTGCCAGCAGGTTTGTTTGGCCAGGCATGTATAATGACATCTCAAAATTTTGCAGTTCATGTGAAATTTGTCAACTTACGCCCTCACTCAGTGTGTCTCATGCAATGTTGCAGCCTCTACCCATCATGGAAGCACCATTGGAGAGACTTGGTATGGAGATAGTGGGGCCCTTACAGTGTAGTAGTACAGGGCATAGATTCATTTTAGTTCTCTGTGACTATGGAACTTGATACCCAGAAGCATTCCCTCTAAAAACAGTGAAGGCTAAGGAAGTTGCTAACTGTTTAGTGCAGTTGTTCTCTAGAGTTGGGATTCCTAGAGAGATTTTGACTGACTGCGGGACAAACTTCATGTCAAAGTTATTACAGCAGGTGTACAAGCTCCTAGGGGTTAAGGGGATTAGGACCACCCCGTACCACCCCCAAATAGATGGGCTAGTGGAACGGTATAACCAAACTTTGAAAAATATGCTGTGGAAGTTTGTTTCTCAGACAGGAAAGGACTGGGACCAATGGTTGCCGTACCTGCTGTTTGCATACCGGGAGGTGCCACAAGCTTCAACAGGATTTTCCCCATTTGAGCTGCTCTACGGTCACAAAGTCAGAGGGCCCTTGGACCTGCTTAAGGACTACTGGGAAAATCCAACATCTACAGGAGACAACGTGGTGGCCTGTGAGGTGAAAATGATGCAACACTTGGAGGAAATGACGGCGTTGGCACAGGAGTCCCCAGCAGAATCAAAAGAGGTGGTACGACTGCAAGGCTAGGGAGAGAAGCTTCTCACCAGGCCAACAGGTACTCCTACTCCTTCCCACTTCTGAAAACAAACTCCTTGCTAAATGGTTGTGTCCTTATAAAATCACAAGGAAAGTGGGTAAGCTCACCTATGAACTGTTCATGCCTGACAGAACTAAAAAGTATCAGACCTTCCATGTGAACATGTTGAAAGAATTTCAGTCTCGTCAGGACTCGATTTCGCAGCTGCTGATTCGTGCTGTGTGGGATGAAGAGACACCAGAGAAGTTCATACCAGTACAACTGGGTGAGTCATCTGTCATAGACATATCACACCTATCTGTGACTCAACAGGAAGAGGTGGCTCTGCTCATCAACCCAGAACTCTTTAAAGACACCCCTGGATACACTGACTTGGTGCAACACAACATTCGGTTGAAGGAGGAAGCAGCTCCGCGCCGAAAGAGCTACAGGGTTCCCGAGAGGCTGGTGATGAGCCTGAAGAAGGAAATCCATGTGATGTTGGAACTGGGTATAATTGAGATGTCCAGGAGTGAATGGTGCAGTCCAGTGATGCTGGTACCGAAGAAGGATGGCTCACTACAATTTTGCATTGCTTTTCGTTACCTGAATGCAGTTTCAATGTGTGATCTATACCCTATGCCCAGGATTGATGAACTGGTGGAACAAGTGGGACAAGCTGAATACATCTCCACCTTAGACCTGAGTAAGGGTTATTGGCAAGTAGCTCTGGCTCCTGAGGCTCGTGAGCTGACGGCATTCAGAACACCATTTGGTATGTACCAGTTCTGTGTAATGCCATTTGGACTCCAAGGAGCACCAGCCACCTTTCAGAGGTTAATGGACTATGTTCTGAGAGATGTTGCAGACTATGCCCTTGCATATCTAGATGACGTGGTGATATACAGCCGAAGCTGGGAAGAGCACATCCGTTATCTGAAGGAAGTTCTGCAGCATACCAAGGCAGCTGGATTGACGATCAACCCACAGAAATGCTGTCTGGATCAAAGACAGGTGGAGTACCTTGGATTCATCATAGATCATGGGAAACTGAGACCTCAAGTGGGGAAGATGGAGGTGATCCATTCCTTCCCGATCCCAACCACAAAGAAGAAAGTGAAAAGTTTTCTTGGGGTGGTGGGATGGCATAGGAAGTCCACCCCTCACTTTGCAAATCAATCAGCCGTGCTGCATGACCTGACTAAAGTGGTGTCACCAAGGAAGGTAAACTGGACAGCTGAATGTGGCCATGCTTTCACTGATCTTAAGGAGGCAATAAATGAACACACAGTACTCCAGACTCTTGATTTTGAGAAACACTTCATTCTGCAAACTGATGCATCTGGTGTAGGTTTGGGTGGAGCTTTGTTGCAGGAATTGGTTGGAGAGAAGAGACCTCCTCCGGAGCGCATGAGGGTTATCCTGACAAGTGCCCTCGGCATCACAGGCTACATCGTAGCTCATCCCCACCAGTGTGTGAATGTGTGTGTGAATGGGTGAATTACTGATTGTGTTGTAAAGTGCCTTGGGGAGTTCCAGGACTCTAGAAGGTGCTATATCAAATACAGACCATTTACCATTTACATTTAAAAATACACAAATTATAGTTTATAAAAGCATCTTCTCTAAATAACACACACTTAGTCACAAGGACTTACCGTGAATAAAATGAGCCTCACAAACTGTCAGATGCTTCAGGAAGCCATGATTTCTTCAGAGAGTCTGGATCACTAACAATATCTTCTTTCATATTTTGTGGCCCTTTATGAAGGAAATTCCAATAAAACCTTTAATCAAGCCTCCCACGGGCCGAACCATCAGCCACACAGCAAGAATGATCCATCTGCTTCACTATCGAATTACAGGCAAAATACGCTGTTTCTTGCCACACAATCCCATGATGCAATGCGAGAAACATAAATATTGACATCAAAAAAGATCTTCCTATGTAGGTAGTATCAACAAATTCTTGACAGTTCACACCCCTACATAAACATTTTGTAGATGTCATAAAATAGGTGTAATTAAATTGCACCTAATTAAAATAGGTGCCTGTGATTAGCTTACATTTGGTAAGAAAAAAAATCAATGCCACAATTTTTAAATCTATCGGTAATCAGTGAAAATGCTTGAGTTTTGGGAATCAGAGAGACATCCTCTTGGAGGAATCAAGCTATAACAGCCAATCAGCTTAGAAACTCTTCCAGAGTGAGTTTTAGACATAAAACTCTTCAAGCCCTCACTAGATATTATCTTGCAGCAGTGTTTCACCACCTGAGTTTGGCTATGAATGACTTCATCTTCATCACTGCTGTCTTTTGCTATTTCTCTAAACTGGGCTTTGTTTGTAATTGAAAACTATTTCGACCTGATATAACAAACTTAGACGCTAGTTTAACTCAGGAGACACCAGTTGGACAGTCACTGGTATTTGGTAGATTTCTGTCTGTTTTTGTGTCAGTTTTTGTTTTGTCAGAGAAATTAAATTGAAATAACATCTGTCTGGGCTCAAGGCTGTATTAACCATATGGGCAACTGGGCAATTGCCCAGGGGTCCACGAACTCTAAAGGGCCCAGGCCCAGGGCAGCAAGGGCACGAGCAAAATACTGTATCTGTAATCTCCCGCTTTATATTAAACTAGGGTGACCATACGTCCTCTTTTCCTCGGACATGTCCATTTTTCACTCTCTGTCCGGGTGTCCGGGTGGGGGGTGGGTGGGTGGGGGGGTGCTTGTATTGATGAAAATGTCCGGTTTTTCATCCAGGAGCAGGGATCGAACTATGGGGGAGCTGGATATCCTACACATCCAGGGGAGCCGGAAAAAAGTTGTCTACCTATATTACATCATTTATGGACTCTTTTGAGCAGAGAGCACAGAGAGCGGCAGAGCGATGATCGTTGGTGCGCAGCGCTCCAGGCTGCTGTGCATCCAGTGCATGGTCCATTCTTAAAGTGGTGCTACCAAAAAAAATAATTAACACACGATCGTTCATGTCCACACACGTTCTCTCTGTCTTATTTGTGCCTGAAGCATTCTGCTACTTCGGAGCTCATCACATGTGCTGCGGTGATTTCACCTCACTGACGCAGCATTGACCCGCCTGTCCGCTTTGCGTTCAGGAGATCCCTTTGGTCTGCTCAAAAGTAACTGATGAGGTGAAAAAGTAAGAATCCAGGCAACAGATTTTCTGGAGAGTTTAGAGGAGATGCAGGAAGATGAGAGACAGACAGGACAGGAAATAGTTCAATAAAAACAAGAAAACAAAAAGTGTTGAAAAGTTAAATGTAGGTAGATTTATCTCCACTACACGTTTTTCCTTTTATAAAACTATAAGTTATACACATGTAATATTTATACATCTGATACAATTCCGATCACCTTCAAAACTCAGTCACACACCCAGGGCCGTTTCAAGCCATTTTGGGGGCCAAGGCAAAACAGAACCCTCCCCTCTATAACTGGGCTCCCAGAAGCCTCTGTGCAATTCATACCCTCTCCAGTAGTATTAGTTACACAGTGTTTGTAAAAGCTCCTCAGACATTGCTGACATGTTCTAATATTATCAGATGGTAAACTAACTTATCACACATGCTGTCTCATTTGCTGCTTTTCTAAACTTGCAAAAAGTAACAAAACCATCTGAAAGCCACTATTTGAGGATTCTCTGAAAGTTTCCATGGAGTGTGTGACAACTTATTTTTTCATTGACCCTATCGTCTAATCTCACAGCTGAAACAAACATCCTTAATAATCTGTGCACAGGAAGCGTACCAATGCTGTAGTAAAATAAAAGGTATAATAATTTCTTATTAATAAAACCTTGTTGCAGCACTAAAGCAGAACAATGAGATTTTGCAATAAATATGCAAAATATTTACATATGAATTGTTTTAGAGCCCTTTTGTTGGCAGAATCTGAAAATAATTTTAGTTCTTACAACAAAATGGGTCCCAAAGTGGTTTGTGTGGCGTTGCCATAGTGTGACGTCATAGGCACAGATCCCCTGTACTCTTTTTTGGAAATGGAAATATGATCACCCTACATTAAACAAACTGTCCACCCGGGCTTTTGCGCTGCACAGAGACGCTTCGCTGCCTATGACTTTGAACATCAGTTGAGAGCGGTTGAGAGTCAGTCTCATGCAGACTGACCAATGAGGAGAGGGCCTCAAGTTAAGACCCTCTCCTCATTGGTGAGTGCACACGAGGTGGGTCAAAGTTTACCCTGAGCGGGATACGTGATGTCAGGCATTCAAGTATTGAGTATATTGACTGCATATTACAGTAAAATATTCTGTATATGACCATATTATGGTGATCCTTGGCTCGTGATGATGGGGCCCTTTGATATTGTTGCCCAGGGTACAACAAAGTGTTAATCTGGCCCTGTCTGGGCTCTAAGAAGATGAATTTTGACATATAATGAAATTGGATCTACGTATCTACGTGTTTCAAGCAAAGTTGACAATATGCACTGCTAACAGCAGAAAGGTTCTCTGTTTTTTCTGAATGCAAATTGCCAAAATGTCCAACTTGTTCTGAAATTGAGTGAAAACTAGAAAGCTTGAGATTAGCCCATTTGCATTAATTTTGAGCTTGCCAAGTAATTGTTCGACTTCTCTCCAAACTAAGGGAATTCACACTAATTATTTTGCAAACCGTGCCTTGTGTTGAACCCTAGACTGCCTCCATTCAGCTCCTCAGATCTTCCCACACTTTTAGTCTCTGTGGAGACAAATGGTGGAAACACGTACGTCTTCAGACACACACATAAACCTCCAATGTCTGTGTTGTTATGTGGATCTAGTAGTGGATTAAGATCCAATCTCTGATCTGTCGTAACATGACAAGACAGCAGGCTGGTTGAATCCTCTTCTTTTTGTGTGCCTGGGTTTTTATGCGTTTGCTCAAAGGATCTGTACATTTCCCACATTGTAACTTTGTGTGGATATTACCATGTGTGCTTTTTTAGTTATTTTGCATATTTCTCCAAAGATGAAAATATTACAAATGTGTGATATTATTAAAATGTAAAGGAAGTGATGTTAAGGGACTTCTAAAAAGACATAAACTGTGGTTAAAATCATTTTAAAAATATTTTTTTATTTTTTATTTTATTTACTTTTTGGCTATTTTCCTTTATTGTGTTTTCATAAAATATGAAGAGCTCAGTCTTCTTACGCCTTTTTGATCTTCCAGGCTACATGAAAAATGCTGAGAGTTCAAAACATAAAAGGAAAAGATCACAAGAGAAATGTGTTAAAAGCGTAGAAGTGGAACTAAGACTATTTGCTTCAGATGCATGTCTTCTCTGAAACATTGGAGTAACATGACTAACCTAGACAGCTAGTTTAAAGGTCAATTTAGATCTTTACTGTTGTTGAGAAATGGACACATTCTTCATTTATTTTTGTACATTAAAGAAAACATACAACATGACTGTGAAGAAAACTCAAGCTATACATTTCCGGCCTTGAGCATTTCCTGTGAACAGACTAGAGACAAACCAACCCTTTTCCTGACCATTTTTCATCTATATACACAAAACTGTTTAAGCACTACATTTTATTCACAATTTCTGCAAACTATTGACACATCAATCTATGTTGTGTTTTACAGTTTCATAATGCATACTTTATAGATTTGAAATGATTTGTATTCAAATTTGTGCATTCCTAGGTTAGAGTCTGGAATGTTATTATACTAACGTCATTTAGTCGGGTTTCTTTCAGTTGAGAGACTATTAGTGAAGGTATAGCCATACCATCCTGCTAAGGTGTTCAAATACGTTATTCATCTGTTTGTAACCAGCAGCCTTGACTTCTGAAACGCTTTCCTTTTTAGGGTAGAACGATGCTCCATCCCATGCCTTCAGCTTGTACAGAATACATAAAATAAACTGTAAGCTGGAAGTGACAGATCATTTGCGGCTGGCCTTAGAATAGTTTGCCTTTGGAAATCAGATCTGCTCAGACTTTGACGACTTTTAAATCATCACTTAAAACCTATTTAATTAGCTTCCTGTTTGACTGCAGTTGAAATTGTATTGGGTTGTGTTGTAACTTACTTTGCTTAATGGTTATTTAGCTAAGTTAGCTTTACCGCCTTGAGCCTCATGAACAATGTCTCCACTGTATTTTTTTAGGATGTGAAGCACATATATATATATATATACTAGTACTGTAAACTTCTTACTAGTAATAACAAATTAGCTGAATAGCGCAGGATTTGTTGTCTTATTTCCTAATATTTAGATGTCTCTCCTCTGATTGGCTAACAGCAATAAGACTCTACCACTGGCTCTGTGCTCTGCACCGTTGATGTCAACACAAGCTTAGAGGAGTTCTGCCATGTGGCTGAGTTGCTAATGCTAACAGTTAGCTTCTACTAGTCAAGATGTTCTCTGCTGTTTCCTTGATGCTAAAACAACAAAAGCCTTCCCCGTTGTGAGTCAAGATGGCTGAGTTCATGAATGTTAAGTGACAGTGTGACATAGAACTGTCAGGCTTTTCAAATCCTAGAGTTTCACGGTCTATTTTCTGTCAGAAGCTAATGCAAGAGATAAGTGTAGGAGACTGTTTTTATGTTCAGCCTGCATTAAAAACACAGAGTGACAGATTATAATCAGAAGAGTGAATAGGGTGTGTATGGGGAGCATGAGTGGTTGTCTGGAGTGCATTTTTGTGAGTCTTAGGTTATATGTGTATGTGTGAGCATGAGGGAGGGAGTGTGTGACTGTGCTTGTGTATGACTGTATATGTCAGGTGGGGCCTTTGACTCCTCCCCTCCCCTGGGACTTATTTTGCTGGTATTGACCCTTTGCACCGACGTCACCTAATCATGTGGGTCCGCCATGGTGGACGGCAAAAGCATGTAAACAGTGAGCGACACGAGTACTAAACAAAGCGAAAAGTAGAGCCTGAAATTGTTTTTGCGATCAAAACAAAAACAAACTCCAGCATTCCTTCAACTAGTTCATGCCCAATTCATTTATCAGAAGAAGTAGCACATCTAGCGGGGGCTCATAGAGAGCGGTATGTTAACTAGCTTACCAACGTTAGCTTAAATTCTATCTGCAGCTGTTCACCGATGTAAACATGTTGCTAACTTTGCCTAAATTCACCCCTCTGGATTTATAACTTTATGTTGTAAACAGCGTTTCACTTTACACCAAAGCTGATTTTTAAGAAGTCCTGATCCCTACCAGCTTCTGTTGCTGGTGGTGTTGCCGGGATCAGCTGCTGCTCTCACACTGGAGTGAAAAGATCTCTGAACAGCAACGCTCATATAAATAAATAACGTAATTTTAACACACATAATCATAAATCGGAGCTTTAATATTGTTAATAATTGTCTTGCTTTACACTACAGTGGTCGGAGAGCAGCCTCCGTGGTAAAATGCCCATCCATCAGGATTATCAATAACTTGTATAAACACATCACATTTGTCCCTGTCCCTGTCCCTGTCTTCCTCGTGAAATAAATTAACGTTAATTTTACTCAGTAAAAACATGTTCGCTGCAAATCTGAGGCCTGCTAGTCCGCTTGATTGGTCGCTGCAGTTCATCTCCGTCCTCAGTCTCCATCAAAGTTATGAAAAAGAAAAAACGAGTTGAGTTTACGTCCTTGTCTCTTAGTGCAGCCGACCACGCAGTAAGCTAAAACCATTTTACTGTCAAATCAACTAAATAAAAGCAATAAAAGGCTACAAACTGGCTTGTTTCGACTACCTTCACTGGAGTTTCTACGGGTGTAAACGGTCTTTTTTGCCGTCTATCATGGCGAAGGGGGTGGTCACATGAGTGCGTGACGTCACGTGCAAAGGGTCAATACATCTGTGCCTCCCCTCCCCCTGCCACACTAGGTGTGGAGTGTGGTGCCTTGGTCTGCCTGAGTGTTCTTGTCTCCCGGTTCAGAGGGTTTAAGATTTTTGCCATCTGCCTGATTAATCCCGGTGGCTGCCTGGTGGGATCTGAGTCCCTGGGCTCAGTTGGGTCCCTGGCGGGGCTGGTCGCCCCTGGGTCTCGGGGCTCAGCCAGCTTGGGGGTGGGAGGCTGCAGGCGGGCCTGTGGGCTTGCCGCTGATATCCCCCGGGACTCTGCCGGCTGCTGGTTGTGGCCACCCAGGGCAATCTTCTCCGCCTCTTGAGGGGGGCAGGGGCTTTTCTGGTCGCAGTCTCCCTGGGGTCCCTGTGCTCTGGGTTGTGGGTTGTGCTCAGCTTCTGGATCTCTGAGACTTGGAGCTCCTTCCGTCTCTTTGGGGGGCAGATCTGTGGCCCCTCACACTCTCTATTGGACGCTCCTATAGAGAAACCTTACATATAGAAGTGCATGTACACACACAGGTGCTCACATGGTGCTCTCATAAGTATGGACTTGGGCATTTTCAACACATGTCTTAAGGCTGCGGTTGGCACCAAATGCACTGGGATTTATTATCGTGTGATCGTTCAGTAAAACAATGTTGATTTTATATTTCCTCATCAGGTTGGCACAATGACAGTTTGCTCTAGTTCCTTTTTTTGGTTTGTTTTTCTCTTTCTGCAGGTCTAGAAGCAGACTCTTGTTCATCATTGATTGTTTATTTTTGTGGAACCCCCAACCCCCCACCCCCCCACCGCCCCTTCCTTTTGTCTCTTCCTTTCTCTTTCACCTCTGTCTCCGTGTCTGGTCGCAACTACAAGCATTCAAAAAAACTAACAATAAAGTTTTAAGTATCAGGCGTGACATTAAAAGCAGACGCTTTGATGCTCCACCTGAGGGTAAATCTGTAAGGCTTGTCACCAGCATTCAGACATTAATTGTGTTTTCTTCACAGCCGGACAGGACATGGTAAAAAAAAAATTTGAAAAAAAAAAAAAAGAAAGAATCATTAAAAAAATGTTTTCAATCAAGTACCAAAAATTTATGCAGAGTATTTTTTACTTTGTGGTTTCTAACGATCTTTTCTCTCTGATGTACCTCAGGTGTTCAGTTGAGTTTCAAGACTTGGTCCCCAGATGGCCTCCTGCTTTGTGCCTTCTCCCCAGAAGATCAAGTGGAGTTTCTGGCTCTTCAGATAAAAAATGGACAGCCATACTTTCTATTTGATCCTCAGGTACTGTTACTTGACTTTCGAAGAAATTAATTTCAACAAATAGAGGTCAGTGTTCCATCAAGAGGCTGGAAACATTTTAATAAGTGTTTTATAAACTTATTACAGAAAAAAATGAAACTTGGTCTCCTTTCTATGAGACTAGTAAATGTTGTTGAACGCACAGATAAAACTGACTGAAGGCATTTTGTGGTTTTTGTTGGTTGTTTTTCTAATGCCTGTAAATATGAAGGGTAGCTGCTGAAAATGGTTACATTTTACTGAAATATTCATTTGTATCTAATTTAATAATTTCTCAATCTTTGGTGGTTTAGGTAACAAAAGTAAATTGTTTGTATTTTTGCCACGCACTATATTTAAGATGCCTCTGCATATTTGGCTCAACTGTTCATTTGGTTTGAACAACAGTGGACTAGAAAGAAACGCTCAGTTAAAGAAGTAGGACAAGGGTGTCAAACTCATATTCATTCTGGGCCAAAACGAAAACTAGGACAAATTTGCGGGCAAAACTTTAAGAGCAAATTGCATGTTAGAAACTCCCACAAACCAATGTTTAGAGAAACACAATAGAAACTCGTTTAAATTATTATAATTGTTTTTACACATTTATAAATTATTTAGGCTTTTGGAGTCATTTTTGTGAGAAAAAAAGTTTTTTTTTTGCCAAACCAAGTGACGTCAGCTGAGGGAACCCTGTTAGCTTAATCCAGAGAAAGTATGGATACTAATGCCGCTCTGACACAGAGGAAACTTCAAATGTTTATAATTGTACTTATGATTGACTAAAACCATGAAGTTATGAGTTTGCTGCTCGCCCCAGAGATCAGAGACAGACCAGAGGGAGAAACGATTGGCCAAAGCAGAGAGAATGAGGAGAAGCAGCGGGGAGCAGGTGAGTTAAATATGCTAGCTTAAACTCGTGTGCTAACATCACAATATTGTACAGATTACTATCATTTACCAGATAATTAAAATAGTATTAGTTAATTTAATATTAATACTAATGAGTGTCCCTCAGCTGTCTCATACTCATTAATATCCGTTAACCTAAAGTAGTTTAGCGCTTAGAGAGAGGGAAAGACGCCTGTTATCTGGTTCTGGAGCTCATGCGGGCTTGTATGGGCTGGATCCAATCCTGAAACCAGCTCGACTGGCCCGCTGAGCCGCACGTCTCTTCTGGTGGTTGGTTCTGACCTGGTTCTGACAGTGATCTGAACTCCAGAAATCCACATTTAATTTTTTTAAACCCCGCCACAGGTCTCTGGAGCCCATCACGGATCTCCCTGTCCCGGTACCAACCGATGTGGGCTACAGAAGTCCATCTTTTCAGCTGCACAAAACACCTTCAGGCACGGAGATAGAAGCGTTGTTTCTCTCATCTGGAAACCCGTGGACTCGATGTCCAGACAGGCTGGAGTTGGTACAGCCTTCACAAACTATAGTTTATCAAAATGAACACAACCCAACACTAGTAAACACACACTGACTGGATAACATGACCTCTCTACCCTAAAACTAGCCACTCTCCACACTGAGCTGAGGCAGCCGAGCTTCTAACTCCCGTTGGTTACGTCAGAGGTCCAGATTTAGAAAAAAAAAAGACTTTTTAGAAGCTCTGCTGAGAAAGGCCACTTTTCACTCTAAAAACTGTGCTGTTATGTATTTTAAAACGAAGTATCCACAATAAGCATTTCAAATAGTATTTTTGGACAGCATTTTATATGAAAATTAGAAAAAAAATTCACCTGCAATTTGCTCTTTAATATTCATTATTGTGCACATTTTCCTGTATCTCTAGGTACGTGTTGTTGAACTTTTTTATATAGAAACACACTTTAGTTTTGCATTAAAAATGAAACTCGTTTAACCAAAGTTTAATATTATAAACACACAAGCAATTATCTTTCAAATGAAACAGCCATCAGATGTAACCTGTGCAGCAGCCACAGAGTCATATTTTGACTTCAGCATTCTGGGCTTCAAAGTCGGCAAATCGCAAGGTAAACTTTGAACTGAGTAAGCTGAGTTTTATTTAGCTTGTCTGTGACTGAACCTGTGGTCAAGTTTGCAGCTGTACTCTCCTGGAGACTGATATCATGGATCGTAATGACTGTCAAGAAGAAATGTGGTGGAACTTGGCGGTCTCAACTGACACGCTAACGTAGCAAAGCATTGTGGGGTTTGTGGTATTAGCTGGCACTGGCAGGCCAGGTTTTCTATACATTTGAAATATGGTCTTGCCCCCCCCCAAAAAAAAAAAAAAAAAAAAACACTGCAGGCCAGATTTGGCCCAAGGGCCTAAGTGTGACACCTGTGACATAAGAGCTGTATTCAGCTCTTTTGAGCCCATTACACCAGTTAGTTGGGGAAAAAGTATGTATAAATAAGGTTTTTATCCTTCACACAATATCTTTACTTCATCTAATCCACCAGTCTCTCTTTTTTCTTTTTTCTGTCTCAACCTGTTTCTTCTATTTTCTCTCCCACTCACTCTCATCTAGTAAATGTGATCTGTAGACCCTCATTGGTTTCTGTCAGGGAGACGGAGAGGAGAAAACTTTGAAAGTGTGTCAACGTTTGAATTGGACTGCAATTAACTCATTCCCTGCAGTCACCATGCATGAATACCAATTGCAAGCTAATTAAGCTTTGCACCCTTGCACTCACATGCATGCACACACTCACACACTTACACGTCCTTGCATACGTGCAGACCCCTATTTCCCTAATCTATCCATACAGATACATGTTGAGGGGTTAAGGAGTCAATGACTTTGATGATGAAAGCGACGATAGGAGATGATTTTGCAAACTTCTATAAGACTACCAACTAATTAAACACTCATATACTTAAGTAGTTTTGTTCCCTGTCAGGATCACTGTGCAGTACTGTGTCATCCAAACACCTCTGTCAGAGTGGAACAATGTAAAGTATCTGCATGTACAGGATGCCTTATGGATTGTGTCATGGTACAAATGTTGTTGTGTGTCTGGTTGTTCTCCCAGTCAGTCTGTGTACCTTCTCCAGCTGAGTTGATTCCTTCGTTTAGGTCAGTTTGTGGTAATTAATAGTGGGAGTGGTGTCACGGCTTATTAGTGTTCTACTTTAGCTGGGCCCATTACTTCCCCCTATTAGCCTGTTGAGCTAGCCTAATGAGATTATGAGAGGGTGCATGACGCAAGGAGGTGATAAACTAAAAATTATCTGCATGCATGTACTTGTACATACTTTGATGAAGTAAAAATCACCTACAAGTTGAGTTTTAGTATTATCAATGAGGTATTTGAGGCTATAATCAGAAGTTACCTATTATCTGTTTGAAACTTTTACAATAATAACCATGACAATACCCAAATGAATGAATGAGTGAGTAAACAAGGGGGTAGAAGAGGAGGAAGAAGCATTTTTTATTTGGTGCCTCTCAAGATAAAAATCACAAGGAGCTTCACAAGAACAAAAACTAAAAGTAAAAAATATAATAGTTTATAATAGTGATAACAATGGGGAAAAGGAAAAATGTAGATAAACATGTGAAGGAAGACAGACTTGGTAGAAACAGCAGCATGAAGGGAAGGAAGTGAGGAAAAATCAAAAGGAGGTCACACAGAAGCCAGCCTGAACTGATAAGTTCTCAGCTGGTTTTTAAAGGAGACCAAAGGTGGGGTTAAAAACTATTAAAAACTACAACAAAGTGTGAATCAGGATAAATAAAAATAATAAATATAAAAAGGCTGAAATTTGTCAATAAATAGTTCTCGATCAGAAAAGGGTGGCTTTTCAACTCCGGGTCGGGGGAGAGGTCCTACCTCAAGTGGAGGAGTTTAAGTATCTTGGCGTCTTGTTCACGAGTGAGGGTAGGAGGGATCGGGAGATCGACAGGCGGATCGGTTCGGCGTCTGCAGTGATGCGGACGCTGAACCGATCTGTCGTGGTGAAGAGGGAGCTGAGCCAGAAAGCCAGGCTCTCGATTTACCGGTTGATCTACGTCCCAATCCTCACCTATGGTCATGAGCTTTGGGTAATGACAGAAAGAACGAGATCGCGGATACAAGCGGCTGAAATGAGTTTCCTCCGTAGGGTGGCCGGGCTCAGCCTTAGAGATAGGGTGAGGAGTTCGGACATTCGGGAGGGACTCGGAGTAGAAGCGCTGCTCCTCCGGATCGAAAGGAGTCAGTTGAGGTGGTTGGGACATCTGGTCAGGATGTCTCCTGGATGCCTCCCTGGGGAGGTGTTTCGGGCATGTCCTGCCGGCAGGAGGCCCCCGGGTCGACCCAGGACACGTTGGAGAGGTTACATCTCCAATCTGGTCCGGGAAGCCTTGGGGTCCTGCCGGAGGAACTAGTGGAGGTGGCTGGGGAGAGGACGGTCTGGAGCTCCCTAGTTGGGATGCTGCCCTCGCGACCCGGACCCAGATAAGCGGAGGAAGACGGCAACAAAATAGTCCACCTGTGTCTTAATCCAGTCATTTACATCACTTTTTGCTGCTTTTTTAAATGCCCTGTGTTTGATAAAGTACCTTCTAGACTCCTAGAACCCCCAAGACACTTTACAACGCAACTAGTCACTTACCCATTCGCACGCTGGTGTGTGGTATCACACACAGCTGCCCTGGGTCTCACTGACTGAAGCGAGGCTGCCGTACACAGGCACCATCAGTTCCTCCGACCACCACCCAACATTTTGCTTATTAATTCTTCAGTATTTTTAACAAGTACCAAAACTCTGTCGGTCACAATGTATTATTTTTTTTTTTTGGTGTTCACTTCAAAATGTTGGATTTTTATCAGAATTTAGAAAGCTGTTATTTTACAGTCAAGGTAAATGTTGAAGTTCGTTAGAAACACAAGTTTTAACCTCGAAATGTTTATTTAAACATTTTTGTGTTTGCATGGTGATGGTAAATGAAATCAGTTTTTTATTTAATCTTTTAATTTAATGATAAGCGGGTAGTGTTTATAATATCTGAGACATGTCCAGACAGGAATCTTTTATATTATTGGATGAAACAGCATATTTGTCATAGGACCCACTGACAGTTTTGCCAGAAAGGCAGAAGTTGTCCTAAGGTATTGAGAAAGTTTGAGATTTCTTTTAGTTTGTCTCATAAATGTGCAACACACACACACACACACACACACACACACACACACACACACACACACACACACACACACACACACACACACACACGATACTTAGGTGAGTGCTGCACAAAACAGCTTACAAAACCCCAAAAGCAGCTCTTTGGACTTGCTGAATGTATTTGGTGGCATTTTTGGGTTTATGTGTGTGGCTTTAGCATCATATACTGTATATTAAAATGATCGGCATTGGCATGCAGCAGCAGCACACACACATCAGTCAACACAGCGCTCCTCAGCAGATGACGGATGACACCAACTCATCAGTGGGTTTTTCTACTTTAGGATGTTTCTGGTCCGTTCTCTGTTTTACTCTTACCCCTGCTGAAACATAGTGCCTGACAAAATAAAAGTGACCGCCAAGGTTTTCTTCTTGTCTCCTGGTAAAACTTCCATCAATCTTTTGCTTATTGAACAGACCCACTTGAGGAGTAGTTATGCTCTAAATGTCTGGCTCAAGGGCACTTAAGCAGCAGTTTAAAAGAGGCTGGAGTGTTTATATCTGCTGCTAGTACTTCCTTGACAAGTGATCCAAACAAGAGGTGAGGATGAAGAGATTTAAAAACAGCTCCTTGTCTGCTGTCTTGTTGAGTTGAGCTGTAGCAGTTGTAAACATGTCAGAGGCTGATATACTCTGACATTCATGAATTTATTGATCCCATCATTAAATCTTCATCACTGTGTCTCTCAGTGTGTTTGTGTTTATGTGCACCAACGCTCTTCATCCTTGCCTACTCGCTAAAAGCTGATCACAACAATGATGTCATACTTAATAGGCAGTAAAAAGCCCTTTAACAACATTTTGATGATTATTTGTACATGTTTGTGTCCTTTCTAAGGTCTTTGTGTTTGTGTGTGTGTGTGTGTGTGTGTGTGTGTGTGTGTGTGTGTGCGCGTGCGTGCGTATGTATGTGTATGTACCATCAGTGTTTAATGGCTAAGCTTGTTCGCCGGAAATGAAATGAAATTTTACAAAGTAAGCATGTTTAACTACAGTGTGATGTAAAATGTGGTTTCTTGCTTTAGGATCCACAGAACTTTGGTCTGTTTGGTCTAAACACCAGTAATGCATCAGTTCTTGTCCTGGTAGGGCTCTGCGGTGGCTGTGGGTGTGCAGGGTGATGGAGGACGCCGCTACAACGATGGGCAGTGGCATACGATAACAGCAACTAGGCGAGGGGCTGTGGGAACAATCGTTATAAACAATCAATACAGCGGTAACTATTCTCATATTCATACTGACCACAGTGTCTGTGCTGTTGGTGTGGGTGTGTGAGTGTGTATATGAGCAGTTTTCTTGTGTACTTGTGACGGGAAAAGCACACAAACTTGGATGTGTCTAGAGTTTAATCCTGGTCCTGGAGGGCCATTATCCAGCAGGTTTTACTTTAACTGTTTCAACACACCTGATTTCAATCAGTGGGTGATTGTCAGGCGTCTGCAGAGCTTGATGAGCTGCAACCACTGAATCTAGTATGTTGGAGCAGAGAAACTGCTAAACCTGCTGGATACTGGCCCCCCAGGACTGGGATTGGGTACCCCTGGTCTAGTGGGAAACCAACATCAGGGTTTCTGTTATTTAATTTTATAGGTTCAGTCATCAGAGTGTAACCTAAGTTTTGTGTGATCAAGTTTCTTCTGTGCACAAACATCAATTAACTTCGATTATATCGTTGTAGATCCAAAAGCTGTGTTGTTGTTGGCCAATCAGAAATGAGATCCAAATATCAGGAAATAAGATTCTACTGTCGTCTAAAGCTACTTTCTCCTCTGGCTGAGTTCTCTGTGCTGAAACAGGCATATCAGTTTCTCCCCTGACCTACAAGGCATTTATTCCTTCTGTAGACCACTGCTGATGTATTAAATATATGAGTAAAGGACCTCTTTCATGGTGAACATACATCTATAAGCTTATAGGCAGCAGTAGTTCAGGAAGTAGAGTGGGTTGTCCAGTAATTAAAAGGTTGTAGGTTCAGTCCCAGCTCCCGCTAGAGAATGCTGCTGTTGTATCCTTGGGCAAGACACTTAACCTCCCTTGCCTGCTGATGGTGGTCAGAGGTATCAGTGGCGCCAGTGTTTGGCAGCCTCACTTCCATCAGTGCGCCCCAGGGCAGCTGTGGCTACACTGTAGCTCATCATCACCAGCTGTGAATGTGTGAATGACTGATTGTGTTGTGAAGCACCGTAGGGGGTTGTAGACTCTGGTGTTTCCATTATTTATCCTTTTTTTTTTTTTTTTACCATTTTCATTTCTTTCTTCTCTACTCCACACTTGATGTTGCACCACCATTCTGCCCCAATAAACAGGAAGTGCATCAGCTTCCAGTGGCAGCATCATCATTGGCGACAACATGGGAGTGTTCATTGGAGGGCTGCCCAAAGATTTTGTTCTTTTAAGAGAAGATTCAGGTAAAGGTGAACATTTTTGTCTTTATAAATTTCATGTTTTTATTCTCTGACTCATAACTGGCTTTGAGAGAAGTTCTCATGAGCAGACTGTGGTTGTCTGACCATCAAATGTCCCATAAAAAAGTCCTGAATACAACCTGTTTAGAATGAAGACTTGTGGAGGAAAAACTTTAGGTTAAGTAATCTTTTTGGCTGACATGGTGGTTTCGCTTTTGTCTGTCTCAACCAGGAGATGCCCGGCTGGTGCAGCAGGGCTTCTCCGGCTGTCTCAGAGACGTGAGCATAAAGATGACTGACAGCCCGTCAGAGGACGGGCATTTCCTGGACTGGACAAAAGCCACAAAGAAGGAGGCAGTGTATGAAAGCTGGGAGGGATGTCCTCTTCAGACTGTAGATGGAGCTCATTTTCTGGGTCATGGTAGGATCACAGTAAATACTACATAGTCCCCCCCCCCAAGGATAACTACTGTACTAGAATAGAATAAATAAACTATACGAGTTACATCAAAAACTGCATTCTTGAACATCAAAATGTGCTGAACAGGATGCTTTATGCTGCTGATGGGAATGAGATTGCTCCATGTTGGTAAATATGACGATAAAATAATCAGCCTCTGAGTCACGATCAGGTTCATTAGTGTACATTTATTCTGATTGCTTAGTAAACACTCGTCGTTTGAGTATGACGGAGCATTTTAAAATAAAGTTCCTTTATGACACTTACATGTTTACACTGATTATATCCTTGTTACTTGCAGGATTCCTGGAGTTGGAGCCAGATGTTTTCAGTGGTGGACAGGACTTTGATATTTCCATGGATTTCAGAACCGATCAGCTCAACGCCCTTTTGCTGTTTACATACAACACACAAACGGAAGACTATGTTCTTGTGAGGGAAGAGTCATGTTTGGGTTAACCCAGAACTTTGTGACATGTTGCTTACATGTGTGCATTTTTAGGTGGAACTGGAAGCGGGTCTCTTGTCCTTCATTATTGCGGCTGATGGTCAGGTGACTGAGCTCCGCATGTGGGTGGGGCTCGGCTACTGCGATGGAGACTGGAAGCAGCTGTCATTGGCAAAGCGTGGCTCTGTCATCTCTGCTGCAGTGAATGATTGGGCCGAGGAGGTGTGGGGAGCGGGAGGGGCGGCGAGGCTGAGTGTCGATTCACCGTTATACTTGGGAGGTGTGCCAGCTGAACTCTTGCATCCTGCTCTAGACGCCCAAAGTCACAAACATGGTGGGATATTCCAAATTCAAGGTGTTCAAACAAAACAAGTCTCCACTTTTGTCTGCAACTGTCTTAAAATCCACATTTTAGAAAAACTCAGTGTTTTTCACAGTTCATTTGTGCAGCCTCTAGATGTTGGTTTTCCTTGTTTTGTTTTTGCTGTAACTTGGCCTATTTTTTTGTCACATGCTAAATGAACAAAATGGATTGAATGCATTTAAAAATGCTACTTGTAACTCAAATAATACCTTTGCTAAACTCAAACACCCCCCTTTTTATGTCTTATTCTTCTAAATCCCCTCTTTCTGTTCATCTTTCCACTATCTTTTTTTATTTATTTAATTATTTTCTTTTTGACAGGCCTGGGAGGTTGCATTCGACGTTTTACTCTTCATGGTGATGAAAGGAGCCGCCCTGTCAGTGAGAGTGTTAATCTCTCTGTTGCCTCCCGTCGCTCTGTTCACGTCTACTTGGACGGCTGTCCCACCAGCGAAAGCCGTTTCAACTGCAGAGGCAATGATTCGGTGTTGGTCTACAGTGGAAGGCAGACACAAGCCACAGATTATGGTTTACAGCCTTTCACAGGTATCACTATAGTCTTAAACGCATGCACAGCATTACACCAGCAGGAAGAGGATGCACACAGTGACAGTTTATACGAGCAACAATGCATCTGTTGTTCACATTTCTCAAACAACAATGGAGAAAGTGGAATTAATAAGTACATATTGGCTGCAAAAGCCAACCATACATCACGGATGTCACTCTAAATTACCTTTGGCCTCTATAAATGATCAAAATATGTAAGAATTCAGAAAGGCAAACGTATTTTACACACTTATAAAATTTGTTTATAGAGCACATTTAAAACAACATGGCAGCTGAACAAACAATAACAATTAAACAAGACAGATCAATAAATTTAAACAGTTAGCAATCAGGAAAAATATAAACCCCAATTAAAAGAAACTGTCAGAAAACAGCAATACACATAATAAAACAAAAGAAGGACCTAAAATTGTGTAGCATACTATTAGGATGGTGCTTAGAGCAGTAATGACAGCACTGAAAACCCTGTCAAGTTAACAGCCAAAAGCAAATCTAAAGAAATGAGTTTTTATGGCTTATGTTCTTGTTTACAACTGAAGGAAAACAACGATGTTGTGATTTTTTTTAGCTTGTCTTTTTTCATGCATGAGAACCTTCACTATAATCATTGTTTGGTGATTTAAACTGTGCTAGCACATGCACAGGTGTGTTTAAAAACATACTTGCATTTACTGTGAATGATTTTGAAAAATGTCAGAGGTATGGTACCTACTTTGTAAATTAAACAACACGTGTCTCCTCTGTTTTATCTGCCTATTTCCAGAATACTTGTACAGGTTTGTTGCGTTGGCTGCTGGAGGTTGGGCAGCATCACCGTGGCAGAGAGGACGCAGCCATGGCACAGGTAACATGTCTCACCTCTTTATCAGTAGGCCTTCAAGGAAGGATGATGATACGACTACACACAGTATCACACCTCACAACCATAGTGCCCTCTGTGAACAGTACTTATTGAGGTACTGTGGGTCTAGTACACTAAAGTCCTTCGATTTCTTGTCCTGATATCTCTTCATTGTGCTGGTTCTTAAATGAGCCGTTTCACTTTGATTTTAAGATATTTTTGATTAAAAAACCACTAATATCTTGTATAGTGTGTTAGACTTATTGAAAGCCATTGATATTACTTGTGTCAGACAGTATAAGAGATTGATAAAGCCTCCATAAAGGGCATTGCAGTAAAAGGCTGTTAACCCAGAATGGCCTGTGTGGTCCCCTGTGTAATATAAAGCTGCTCGTTAGTAGTGAACGATACACTAGTAGGTCTCAGAACGCCACGTTGTGACACGAGAGAGAGAGAAACTAAAAAGCAGGAAGTGCTAGATAAAGAAACAAAGAATGAAGAGGAAAGACACAGAAGAGCCGTGTCAGAAAAGGATAAAAAAATAATCTTGGACAGCAGGAAGGAAGGTGTTTATGTGAGGGTAAGGAATTATGCAAGGTGAGTACTGCAGAATTAAAAGAAAACATGATTAAAGTCAAGAAGTCTTTCAGACAACTGAAGTGGAAATGAGAGGTTAGATATCAGCCAGCAGAATAAAAGTAAATGACCATCAGAAGAAAAACAGAAGGTCACTAGAAACAAAGCATGATGAGACTCCTCGATAGTGACTAATAGCTGCTATAATATACATAAAGCCAAAAATATAGCTGACTTGAATGGGTTAGATTAAAGGCAGAAATTAGAAGGAAACTTTTCTTTGAGGCACAAAGCTGGACAGATAAGGAGGACAGAGGGTCCTAGATGGACCATCTGAAGAGTCTGATGACATCAGGATAAAAAAGTCGAGTGCAGCTGAAGAGGGAAGCTGATTGCAGTGAAATATGGCCCAGAATGAATGGCTGGCTGTATTAAATCAGTGCTGAAAAAGTTACTACTCTCATAAATACCATTTATGCTAATGGTTAGGTATGATTTACTGGGTCTATTAAAACACAGAGATGGGGAATGCTTTTTTCCTCAATCCCGTGTACTCCCTACTTGTTGTTGAGCTTTTCAGAAAGATAGATATAGAGATTTATTTATGCTCTGCTATTAGTTGATGATTGCTGTAATGTGCTGATAGCTTTTTGTATTTTATTTTTCATTTTTGCCACTTCCTTAAGAAGCATTCTGTTAGACTTGTATTTATTTATTTTTATTTATTTATCTTCTTAGATGATTATAAGGGAACGCTGTGGGCCTTTTGATTCACAACAATTTTCTTACTGTTGCCTCCTAGTTTGACCTCCTGCTCTTTTGTGTTTTCAGCTCCTGAAGCTGTTCCACCTCCGACAGCAATACAGAGTATCGATGGCTTTAGTGTAGAGGTGAACTGGGGACCACCCACTGGTGAAATCAAAGGGCTGATAGACAGATATGAGCTGAGGGCCTACAACAGAGACAGCCCTGACGTGCCACCCATCAAAACCATATATCTGGCTAATGGTAATTTAACAGGTAAATGTCTATGGTCTAAAGAAAGTTGTAAACTTGTCAATCACCATTTGGCTCTTTTTCCATCTTGTCCTTTCTTTTTCCCCATTTTCATACAAACACACATAACGCCCGTTTCCACTGTCAGAATTACCGGGTCATTTTACCGGACCTTTACGGGAATTGCATGTCTCCATTTCACTGGTCTGCCCCAAAAGGACCATTTCTGGATTGTTTCGAAACCGAATGCCTGACCTGGGGTGTGTGCCAGAGTGTATCACTGGGTGTGACTTGTGGTGATCAGTTGTACATCAATAGGAATGAACATTGGCAGACACCGTCAAACAACCAGGATTTGTAAAACTGGAGGAGCTGCTATCGAAGCAGAATGGATGGAACAGAAAGTGCTGCTATAAAATTGCTGTTTCTATTCTGTTTCCCAAAGCTGAAAAATGCAGCAGAAATCTTCCCACAATGCCGTAATCTATGCTGCTTTGTGGTCTCCGATAGCGCCGTAATAAAGCACAGCTTCTTCTGGTCATTGATCACAACATTTTACATCACACAGCTGCTCTCTTGGTTCTCGAACTGGTTAAGATTTGATTTTTAATGTTTGTGGATGTTTTTGCACTGATCATGCTGACATATTAGGAAAGTCTTGAAAGGGCCGATACTACTGAGAGGACAAAACCAGCGTATTTTTCCTATGACCCCTCCAGAAATATCACATAACTCCTATAGTGAAAACACAGCTACACATACTTGCATTGTCCAAGTGAAACTTGTTAATGTCTCTTTGGCGAATCTCCAGCTTTAGGAACTTGTGTCCATTTGGAACGAGAAGCTCTGGACTACCTTAATGATGTCATGCACTGGCATCAGTCCTTTTTTCTCCTCTCTTTTGCTGTTGCTCACTTCTCGATCTTTCCTCACTTTGTCTTTTATGATCAAGACGATGTCTGCATCCACTCCTGCCATTCGTCCCCACTCTCATCCGCTCAGCCATGTCTCTAGGCAAATATGATGATGAGCTTGCTGCTGCCGTCTTTCCCAGTGTCTCCTTTGCTGCTCCTCGCTCCCTCCCCCTCTCTTTGCAAGTCATTAAGTCCACTCTGATAAGCCTTCTTCTTAATTTATGATGGCCCCGACACCTGACTGCAGAATTACACCAATGGCTAAAAAACACAGAAAGCAAATGGCAGTGTAATGGCAACGGAGTGGGGCCCTGGCCTCTAATTGAATTAAAAGACACGGGTAACATTGTGAGAGTGCAAAAAAGAGAGAAGTGCTGGGTGATTGGACACAGAAGGTGGAGTAAAGAGGTAGGAAGTAGGAGAAGAGAAAGCAGACGGTGTAAAAAAGTGACTTTGGAAATATATAAAAGAGCAGAGGGGGCCAAGACAGCTAGGACAAAAAACATCAGAGAGAGACGACTAAAGCTTTACAATTAGAGGAGACCGCCCGTGTTTGCCAAACACGGTAAATTTGCTTAGCAACAGTCCCATCAAGAGACAAGTACAGCATTTAAACTGCATTACTGAGCCATGTTGATACAGACGGCGATACCACACTAAGTACACAACAAAATGAAACTCCTCAGACACATTTGGCACAAACAAGACTTAAGAAATTCTGCCTCTTTGGACTTAATTGTCTTTAAATTGTGGTTCTATCGTACCTCTGTGCATCAGCACAAAACAGATGGATTGAAACAATCAAGACGTAATTGAAATGAAATGCGAGCTTTCAGATAAATTGTGCTTTAACAAATAACACCCCATTTTAAATCATCCTTCAGGCTTCAAAAACAAACTCCACATGGAAAACATGACAATTAATTTGAATTATGAGAATTATTAATAGGTAAATGGCCAGCATTTGTATAGAGCCTTCTCAGGGCTCATTGACACACACATTCACACGCTGGTGGGGATGAGGTACGATGTAGCCATAGCTGCCCTGAGGCACACTGACAGAGACGAGGCCTGCCGAACACTAGCGCCACCGGTCCCTCCAACCACCAGCAGGCAAGGCGGGTTAAATGTGTTGCCCAAGGACATAACAGCAGCATTCTCTGGCAAAAGCTTGGCTCAATCCTACAACTTTCCGATTACCGGACAACCTGCTCTACCTCCTGAGCTACTGTTGCCACTGGTTTATGCCACACTATAATTTCACAGATTAGGTTGTCAACCGATTTGCTTTTTGATTAATTCAAAGAAAGCATTAGAGCTAAAAATTGTGTAATGAGATTACAAAACAAAAATAAGTTTCATGTTTCTAAGGCAGACAGCTATAATATCAAGGTATGGTTCACTGACAAAACTCTTTTTAGTTATTATTCTGATTATAATCAGTCACTTTGAGTGTTTCATGTAAATAGGGTGACCAGATGTCCTTCTATGTGTGGGACAGTCCCGCAATTTCATTACTTTTTTCACATCCCGCAAATTGAGCCTTGTGTCCTGCATTATTGACAGTCTCCCATTTCGAGTTTTAATCTGGCATGAACTGGTTGTGGTCCAGTGGTTGCTTTCCACAGCGTGTTAACACGAGAGAACTACTTTTTATTTTTACCTTTTTTGTATTTTTTCTATCTCCAGAATATACACTCAACAAAAATATAGACACAACACCTTTGTTTCTGCTCCGATTTTTCATGAGATGGACATTCATTCCAGATACACAATATTACCATTTCTCTCAAACATTGTTCACAAATCAGTCTAAATGTGTGATAGTGAGAACCTGTTCTTTGCTGAGATAATCCATCCCACCTCACAGGTGTGCCACATCAAGATGCTGATCTGACATCATGAGTAGTGCACAGGTGTACCTTATACTGCCCACAATAAAAGGCCACCCTGGAATGTGCAGTTTTTTGCTTTATTGGGGGGTCTGGGTACTCAACCGGTCAGTATCTGGTGTGACCACCATTTGCTTCATGCAGTGCAACGCATCTTCTTTGCATAGAGTTTATCACATTGTCAATTGTGGCCTGTGGAATGTTGGTCCACTCCTCTTCAATGGCTGTGCAAAGTTGTTGGATATTAGTGGGAACTGGTACACACTATCCTGTACGCCGGTCAAGCACATCCAAAACATGCTCAACGGGTGATGTTTGGTGAGTATGCTGGCCATGCAAGAACTGGGACATTTTCAGCTTCCAAGAATTGTGTACAGATCCTTGCAACATGGGGCCGTGCATTATCTTGTTGAAACATGAGGTGATGTTCAAGGACGTACGGCAAAACAATGGGCCTCAGGATCTCATCACGGTATCTTTGTGCATTCAAACTGCCATCAATAAAATGTACCTGTGTTCTTCATCCATAACAGATGCCTGCCCATACCATAACCCCACCACCACCATGGGCCACTCGATCCACAACATTAACATTGGCAAAGCGCTCACCCACACAACGCCACACACGCTGTCTGCCATCTGCCCTGAACAATGTAAACCGAGATTCATCCGTGAAGAGAACACCTCTCCGAAGTGCTAGACACCATCGAATGTGAACATTTGCCCACTCAAGTCTGTTACAGCGACGAGCTGGAGTCAGGTCAAGACCCCGAAGAGGATGACGAGCATGCAGTTGAGCTTCCCTGAAACGGTTTCTGACAGTTTGTGCAGAAATTGTTTGGTTATGCAAACCAATTGTTTCAGCAGCTGTCTGAGTGGCTGGTCTCAGACGATCTTGGAGGTGAACCTGCTGGATGTGGAGGTCCTGGGCTGGTGTGGTTACACATTGTCTGTGGTTGTGAGGCCGGTTGGATGTACCGCCATATTCTCTGAAATGCCTTTGGAGACGTCTTATGGTGGAGAAATGAACATTCAATGCACGAGCAACAGATCTAGTTGACATTCCTGCTGTCAGCATGCCAATTGCACGATCCCTCAATGCTTGTGGCATATGTGGCATTTTGCTGCAAGACAAAACTGCACATTCCAGGGTGGCCTTTTATTGTGGGCAGTATAAGGTACACCTGTGCACTACTCATGATGTCGGATCAGCATCTTGATGTGGCAAACCTGTGAGGTGGGATGGATTGTCTCAACAAAGCAGAAGTGCTCACCATCACACATTCAGACTGATTTGTGAACAATGTTTGAGAGAAATGGTAATATTGTGTATCTGGAATAAATTTGAGATCTTCAAGTCCATCTCATGAAAAATCGGAACAGAAACAAAGGTGGTGAGTTTATATTTTTGTTGAATGTATTATACTATTTTAGGATGTTGTTAAGAGGCATGAAAATAAAATCATAGCTAATTTGTTCAATTTTGCTATAGCAGCTTTAATATTCAAACAAATATATTGTATGTGGTATTTTTGCCTGTTTGTAAAATCTACTGTTTTATGTTTATTTTCAACTATAATTCCTTGCATTTGCTCTCTGCTCCTTCTCCTCTCTGATATGTTCAGGTGTGATGACAGGTCTCATTCCAGCCACTCGATACGTTGTTACTGTAAGTGCCTGCAGTCCTGCAGGATGCACTGAGAGTCCTATTAATGACGGGGGTGATGATAACAATAAAAGGTCAATTACGACCCCGGAGGAAGGTAACAAATACATTCCAACAGTCTTTGTACCTCACATCAATGCATAACGAAGTTTGGTGTTGGAAAAACCCCACGCGAGTCTTTTGAAAATTACATCTTACATATTTTAGTAGAAAGAAAAGAAGCAACATTAAGAGGAAAAAGGAATAAAGAGAGGTAAAAGAAAGCTGCACAATCAGAACGAATGGCAAACCGATAGCGCAGAGAAGCTTATTTCCCATCTGGGAAGTCATGAGTGGAAGAGCAGAGGCAAAGAAGCACTCGAGTGAGCAAAGGAAATATTTTTCTTCATGTGTTAGCCGCTACATTAATCTGCGTTGGACTAACCAGTCTTGTTGAGGAGATAATGTGACGGCAGGGGTCAGTACAGAGACGGCAAAAAATCAATCTGAAGTTAAAGAGAAAAAACAGATTACTGTATTGATTCTCACTGAGCACAGTTAAGACACTGAAGCATGTCAGCGAGGCTTCAGAAGGAACTTATTAAAAACTCTCTTCACCAACACAACACTGCTTAGACACATTTTCACTCATATCAGCACAGTTTCCACATTTCTGTTCTCTGCATCACGGAGGAAAAGATTTTATTTGCTTATTTATAGATTTGTTTGTTTTTTACCTGGCCCAAAAACTATGTCAGTATCTGACCTAATGGATAAGGCCTTTTTCCATCATAACCTTTGATCCACATCTTTGTGTGCATGTTGATGTTTTCTATAATTTCAGCTCCAGAGGGTGTTTCTCCTCCATCTGCAGTCTCTTCTCCATCAGCTCTCTTTGTAACCTGGGAACAACCAGCAAGGTGATCCAACTGTTCAATATTTCCTCTCAGCCCCAAACCACTTTCATTTGAGTAGATGATATTATTTATAACTTACAAATGTGTGTCTTTTGTCCTTGAGTGTCTCTTCTGCACGGTGTATCTTACATAATTTGTTTTAAACCCTGCAGATTAGTAAAGTAGAGGTAAAGTTTTATTTTTGTAAACAGGATGCAACATAAACTACAACAACTCCTTAGGACAAATGTAACAGATGGTTCTGGGTGAGAATTTACTGGAATTCGAGGTGCAGTTATTACTCCCACAGCAGCATCCATGGAGGAACTTCTGGAACTTTCTTTCTAATCAGTCCTTCAAAATAAAAGTCTCAAACATGCACTTGTACCATAAAATGCTCCCAAAACAACAAAAACGTTTTAAAATAGTTTAATATTTTTTGAGAATGTATTTGCAGGTTGTGTAAAGCTCCAGAAGCTATTTAACGCAAATGCACTAAAATTATTTACTGGATATTGTAACCATTCTATAGTATAAAGTCACCACATATCATTTAGACTTGGTGTGTGAGTCCTGCAAGTTTTGTCCGCTTTTCATCTCTAAATAAATTTCCTTTAGTTATTTATGCTTCATTCTACAAATACTGTTTCAACTTTTTTTGTGTTTTCATGTTAATCTCAAAACTGAGCCCTACAGTCATTGTTGTAACTAACAAATAGTCTTTAAAACACCTTTTATTGATTTTATGTGAACTGAACATGTTCTGATTAAAGTTAGAATAGTGGATTTAGCACCTATTATTATGAAACTGTCCTCATTTTAGTTTTTGTTCCATTAAAGGCCCAATGGAGACATCACAGAGTACCTTCTCTTTCACAACAACAATACGGTGTACAGAGGGACCAACCAACAACACAATATAACTGGTAAGGAGGGTAGTGTGTGTGTGTGTGTGTGTGTGTGTGTAAGTGTGTGCGTGTGTGTGCGGTGTGTGTGTGTGTGAGAGAGAGAAAGAGAGAGAGAGATAGAACGGGGCATTGGTGTAAGAAAAAGGGGCAGAAAGTAAAAAAACAAAATGGAGTGGGGATTAGCATTTGAAAGAGGAAAGAGTGTCTCAGTCCTTACCGAGGGAATAGCACTTTGAAAACGAAAGCTAGCCACGTACACACACACACACACACACGCACGCACGCACGCACACACACACACACACACACATACGAAAATGAAGCAAACGAGAAACAAAGACAACTAAACATTGGTGCACATCCATACACACATTTTGCTTTCAAAGCTTCTATTGAAGAGTCCTCAAGAAGTCTCGAAACGCATGCCGCACTGTTGAGACTTAAGTGCTGCACAGTGATGCAAATGGATGCACACATGCACTCTCTCTCTCTCTCTCTCTCTCTCTCTCTCTCTCTCTCTCTCTCTCTCTCTCGCTCTCTCTCTCTCTCTCTCTCCCCCTCTCCTCTCTCACACATGTACAAGGCTTACCCAAACACACATACTTAGCAGAGATATACGCAAACAAGTCTGCAAACACATGGTGTAAAATCAGCTTTTGTGTAATTTTATAGACTGAATATACTCTTTCTTGATAAGATTTTAAATGAAGACTTACATGATTATCATAACGTCACACTGCTTAAAAGTGTGTGTCTCTGTAAGTTAATGAAGGAACGAGAGCACATATCATTCATGCTGGGTTATTAATACGAAGTGTCTGATGTTCAGCGTGATTGGAGGGATTATGGACGTAGTAATTATATGGTATGTGCAAGACTGAGATTGTAACATGGGGGCAGACTGTGGGTAGTTTTACCAGAAGTTATGGGCAGAATCTAGAAACAACTTTCACATAAACAGCACCAGCTTTCCCTTTAACATTTGGTGCATTTCTGTTTGTGGCGCAGGTCTTGGTGTGTTCTCCACCCACTTCTTGGTACTAAGTGCATGCACTTCAGTGAGTTGCACCAACAGTTCACAAGTTACATCCCTGACCTCTCAGCTTCCTCCCGGGCCGTTGCATGCACCAAGCCTTACCCTGCTGGACTCTCGCACTATTTTTGTGGAGTAAGCAAAACACAAATACTCATCTCAGAACCCACATCAGCAGACGATGACAGTAAGATGAAGCACAATGCAGGATGAGACATGGAATTATGTGTATTGATATTATCTTTAAAGAAAATACTATTTATTGAGGTAAAGAAATTGTAATGGGAAATTGGGACAGGACTGGATGAGCCATTGCTTCCTCCTGTGCCTTTTATTTTGGTGTACAAATCTTTTAGTTGGAAATTTAATGTTTTTAACATGATTTTTTTTCCTGTGCTGTCATTTTAAGTGTTTCATTAGAAATAAATAAATTAAATAAAGGGAAATTCCCGCCGGCATGTAGAAGGAGAACACTAAAATTAGAGCATTGGTTTATTTTCTAAGAAAGCACCAAGATCAAATGAAAATATTTTTCCATTTTTAGTTTATTTGATAAAAGAATCACTTTTTTGTTTTGAAAAGTCTGCTGTTGCTGACTACTGTTAAAGATGGTTTCACAGACATACACACACCAGTATATTCACACACGTGTGCTTAAAGAGATGTGTACAAAGTGAGCGAGTGTTGAGTTTAATATTGTTAATGCGGTGATTGTAGTGAAGGTGTGATGTTATGTAAAGCAGTGTTTCTGTCTTTGAAACATCATTTTCTTGAGCCTTTTAACTGAGTTTGAACTACATACTCACCAGGTGTGGGAAGGCTTCATATTGGCTTGTTAGCACATTGGTAATAGGCTGAGGTTGAGAGATCATATTTGATCAATACCACTCTACTGTGACTGTGAGAAAAACTGAGGAGGAACAACCATGAAACATGAGAAGATGGGAAAAGAAAGTGGGAAGGAGACACACATGGATGAGGCAGAATTTTAATAAACAATATAAGGGAATTGATTTTTATGTGTGAATATTTCTTTCTTTTGGTGATTTTAGCCTGATCTGTTTTTATTGGCTTGTGTTAAACCACACGAAAGAGGATTTTTGTTTTTGCTTTTTCCTTTTCTTGGGGTTACGTGTTTAACTATCAGGAAATTTTTAACACTCAGAAGGTTTATTTGTATGTATTCTGAAACCTGATGGTCCAACTTTTCTATTTAACATTTAGTGCATTTCTGTTTGCTTAAAGTAAAAATCCAGAGTTTTTTGTCAGAGGGCATCATCTAGAGGTGGATAAATGTACTGCACCTTAAGCCCCTCTCCCTACTTCCATCAGATTTCAGATTTCAGATTTCAGATTTATTGGCCAAGTAAAATTACATTTACAAGGAATTTGTCTTCGGTAGATGTTCGCTCTCTAAAACATACAACAACCATAATAAATGAGAATAAAAATACCTAAAAACACATAAGAACATGTATACCCACACACATGTTCATTTACGCACACACCTATATACATATATACATACCCACACACACACGCACACACGTGCACACACATATCCATAAGCATACTGATTAAGTATTAAAAACTTTAGTAAAAGGAAGGTAAAATAATCTACAGATTCAGGAGAGAAATGGCTGAAGGAAAGAAACTGTTCTTGTGTCTGGTAGTTTTTGTGTACAGTGATCTATAGCGTCTGCCAGATGGGAGTTCAGTGGAACAGTTGACTCTCATTTATGAACGTGCACCTCTAGGGGCTGCATGACTTTTTTTTTTAAGTCAACTGTCAAGTAATGAAAATCGAGTCGACTGTGACTAGTCGTTGATGATGTCATACACCTGAAGGGGGGGGGGGGGGGGGGTCGGTTGCTTCGCTGTAGTTTTTTTTTTTGACAATTAAAATTGCGCCCACATTTTCAAAGTTAAACACATTTCTTTTAACATCGGTAGTTTCTGCTTCAGCCCTCTCCCCCCTCCCCCTGCGCAGCGGCCGCAAACTCACTGATGCGCCTGCAGCCTCTCAGAGTTCCTGCTGCTCTAAACATTAAAATAATTATTTCATTTTCTGTTCCTCACTTCTGATTACCTTCAATGGTGTCTGTTTGTTGCAACCAGCAGGTACAAAAACTAACTTGTTTTTATTTGACTATTTTTCTGTCCTGTCTGTTTATTATCTTCCTGCATCTCCTCTTAATCCTAAAGAAAAACTGCAACCTGGGTTCATATATATTCACCTTATGAGTTACCTTTTAACTGTAGTTCTAAAAGATCTACTGACCGCAGAAACAGCGGAGTGCTCGCTGCTTGCTGGCCGCACCAGTGAGGTGCGTCACCGGAGGACAAGGTGATGCACTCCGCTCCACAGCAGCGAAACGCATCAGGCGCAAATAAAAGACAGAAAACATAAAAGAAAATGAGCCGACATGAACGATCACGTGTTAAATTAGTTTTTGAGGTGGCGACACCTGATTTGATAATGTTACTGTGGCCGTGCTCAGGACGCAGATGTCTGGAGCGCGTCAACAATCAGAGCTTCGCATGCGCAAGCTGGTTAAGATTAGGATGGGGGTGAGGGGAATGTTAAATTGCAAGAGGGTAAAGGTCGCAATTTGGTTAAATGTCCGTTTGACGGCGGGTGTCAGTAGAGACGCTCTGGTACAGCGCTTGCCTCCCGACGCGCAGGAGCTTGTCACCTGCTGTCTTTTCCGAGGACTGCATCTTGCCGGTCATTATCACATGACAGCGACTAGTAGATGACGGACATAAAAAGTCACTACAGAGCAGTGAGGTTGACTAGTCGACTAGTTCATACAACCCCTATGCACCTCTAGCCGGGCAAGAGAGTTAAAATACATGTTTGACAATCATTATTCTCATGTTATAATGCTTATTTATATGTATGTTTATATTGAAGACTTTCTTGTCTAGAAAAAATGTCCCCAGCTCTGCATCTGTCTAGCTCATAGTGACTGTTAAAAACCAGACAAACCCTCCATGACGTCACCCGTAGCTTTCTGAAGAGCTGAATTGAAGCCCAATGGGCGATTCTGATCACCGCCATCTTGACCTTGTCAAACGTCTCATCATGCCCAGACGATCCAAAAATGGGCAAAGACATGGAGCTGAGAGTGTTGCTCTGAAGAAGTGTGGTAGCGGTGACACCGAGCTACAAGCTAACTGAGCTAACAAAGATTTGTGGGTGCTTTTATTCTGAAAAATGCAGTTGGGCAAGTCTGATGTGAAGCACACACCAAGCTGCAGTTTTTATGTGATGTTTCTCAGAGAGCTCCACGGGCAGCCACCACGGCCACCCCCAGGAGACAGGAGCAGCAGATTAGTGGATCTCTGACCGCGGGGCTGTTGTTGCTGAAGGGAAGCAGATGGTACCAAAACTTGGTCTCCCTCTGTAGCAGTTACTTTGCAGATTTTTGACCACGGTGGACCAGCAGAGCCCACAAACCTCCATTATCCTGAGTTTTGGTGCCCAACCAGCCCTACCAACACGCCCCATTTTTGACCAAGCAGCATTATGCTAAATGCACATCAGTTCACCATATTCAACCAGTGAATTAAAGTACAGAAATGTAACTTTACTTACCGATCAAAATGGAACAGAGACTTCTTAGATGTATAATTCCACGAATAACATCCAAACACAAGTACACAGAGAACACAACTAAAGTTCAGAAAATCAAAATGGCCGAACACTTTGAACTTGAGCCCGAGGCCTTCGTCAGAGCTAGCCACTAACACTAGCTCTAACAGCTCAAGCTACCTGTCAAAAAAAAAAAAAAGACAGATTGTCAACATTGGATCAAAGTAATGCGTATGACTATAACTTTCTAAGAAGTCATACATAATTCCTGAAAAGGGGAAAACTGGATTGCTGCTTTAAGAAATAAAATGTATGTTAAGTTAACTCAGTAAAAAATGTTTAACAGAGGATACTTTCGTATTACAATTTAAATATTGTACAGCTACAAAGGATTCAGTCAGTTGGCTTCTCTATGTAGAAAAGTTTGCTTGATAATTGGCTAAAACAATTACAGAAGTTATTCTCTTGCTTTAAAGAAAGTGTATGATGACTCATTTAGTTTTATTTGTCGATTTCTAATTTCAGGCATACTTGATTCAGCATGTTTTTGTTTGCTACTCTGACAAACCACCCGCCTGTTGCGCTCCTATTACTGAACACACTTTTAAAGCCGAGGGTTTTCGTAAATTATTTTCACACGTTGAGTTATGGTGCAGATTATTACAGCGCCCCTTTGATTTAGAGTGGGCATGCCTCACTCTGCCAATCAGCTGCATAGACGTACATTTTATAATAAATGTGACGTTTTTGCCACAGGGTCTAATTGTGTGGTAACAGACGCTCATCAGTCATTCAAAAAACTGAATTTCAATGGGAGGAACCAAGAAAGGAATCCATCACTGTTTCACACACACACACATGCACGCACGCGCACGCACACACACACACAACGTCAGGAGGGGTGGGCCAAACGGCGTGAAAGGAGGAGAATCATTCTGAGCATACTTTATAAATAAATGGAAGGACAAACATGCTGTCAGGTTGTGTTGATGAGCATTCTTAGAGAATAAGTCACTTTTAGATCCCTATTGAGAAGACAGAATATAAAACTTTATTAAACATTATTAAAACCCTAACAAAATGATCTCACATGAGGCATCTGAGAAGAGGGGATATTTATCTCACGCCCTGCTAAAATCTGCTGTTTCCGTCTCTTTCCAGGTGGTCACGTCCTTCTCAGATAAATGGCATTTTGGAATTCTACTCCATCTTCCTGTCACATGACGGAGCAGAACCTGCTCTGGCTTATAACAGCTCAGAACTTTCTGAAGAGCACACACTTCGCAACCTAACCCCTGGGACAACTTACTCCATCAGAGTGGCTGTAAGCCCCCACCCCCACCCCCCACGCTTCCTTCGCATGTTCTGTTGAACTTGTATTATAAATTATATATTTTTTGTCTTCCTGTAATTTTTGTGAGCCAGGCGTGCACGGGAGGCGGGTGCACAGTTAGCCCCTCAAGCCAGGCGCAGACTGAAGAGAGCACCCCGGAGAATGTCCCTGCTCCCCTGGTCGTCCCCCTGTCCCCACATGCACTCAACGTCAGCTGGACTCCTCCTGAGACTCCCAATGGTGAGAGTACACGTATTTTTGCACACAAGGTGCATAAACACAGGCTTTTAAACATGATGCTACTGCAAACCGAATAAAAGAGCCAAACAACTACTGGTGTAAAAATAATGAGAATAAATCTACTTTTGTAGGAAAAACCAGTTAAGATAGAGATAAGAAATAAAAGGAATCACAAATCAGCTCCAAGGAAAAAGAATAAAAACTCAGAAGTAAAAGGGACAGACACAGTGAGAGGTTCAGAAACTGAGATTAGGATTAACACTGTCAGTTAGAGCTTCACTGAGCTCCTTAAAGTGGAGGAAAAGTGCTCCCTTTTGACTGAAATGAGAACTGCAGCCATGAAGAACACAGCTTTGCAATATCTGTCTATTAGGATTATGATTAATACTTCACTCCTTTCTTTAAAATTTAGAACAAGCATTTAAAAAAAGACTCAACAAACATGACTTAGTGTGAAGTCTAAGTTTTATCTGCATGTCTTGTTTATTGAGAAATTTGCTATTTCTGCATTGTCAGAAGCTGCACTTGTTACAGTAAAGAAACTCGGATCATAAAGCGGTTTTCTATGTCAAAGAGCAGGATCAGTGCCAACACTGTCTGTAGATTTAGTTATAAGTATTTGTTCTTAAAAGAAACACCTTCAAAAATAAAATGTGACTTTTATTGTCTAAATTGGTTTGAGCCTAATGGGAACCCTCCTCAGGACTCCATTCCTCTACTTTAGAAATAATAATAACATTTCAATACCTAGAATAAATCTTATGTTGTACACGCACAGATTCAGTAAGAAATTTAAGGGTAAAAGAAAAGTACAGCAAATATTACAAAGAGAAAATGTCTTCCTCCTGCTGCACAACTCTGTTACAAGGCTTATAGCAGATCCCAATAAGTCCAATTAAATAGAAACTGTAAGAGGATTCATCACCTCGCTTAACAACATAGAACACAGGGCCACAATTTTTTGGTGTGCGTGCGTGTGTGTGTGTGTGTGTGTGTTAAGCTAAACACCACATAAGTGTATTTTGCACCATAAACCCTGCGATGTGTGCTCACATTAGCTGGATAAATTACTTAAAGGTTTTCTCCTCTGATGACAGAATACATTAAACAAGGGAGACGCTTAATAATAATCACCTTATTATCTCACGCCTTTTTTTTCTTTTAAACGGATCTGTTCATCCCTTTTTTTCTACGACTGTTTTTTTTTTTACTAAATGAATGACGATGGTGACGATGATGGTGATGGGTTACAGAGAGAGATCCTGTGTTATTTTCTCCACATCCCTCCCTCCTCCCCATTTCTCCCCAATTCCACAGGGATTTGTGAGGGATAATCCTCTCGGGGATTAAGTCAGGGCAACACGCAGACAAAGAGGGGAAATAAGCCTGTTATGCATTCGCTGCTTCATTTCCCAACCTGTCTTTATTACAGCCTATACTGATATGGGCTTATTCACATACACACACACACATACATGCATGTGATTGGCCACATTAAGAGCTTCCCAGATAACTTGCGTCCGTGGGGTTTTTGCGTCTTCATTTTCCTGATAGGTGTGTATCTCTGCATTGAGCAATAATAAAACCCACACATGATTAAAGCAGAATAGACTCTTAGTTCTTAGCACTGATCTTTTGAGCCCCCGTATGCATTTTTATTAAGGAAAACCACATTTGGCTCCGTAGTGTTTCATTCTTTTATTAGGTGGGTGTAATGCCATGTAATTATTGTGCTGGTGTTGGTGTGTGTAGAAGTACAAGTGTGAGTTTTCAGATAAATTTGTGTCTTTTCTGAGTGTTTTACATTTGTGGATGTGTGTGTGGATGTGTTTGTGCACACACCTAATTCCCCTCCTCATTTGTGTGTGCGTGCATGTTCCTTCTTGTACTGCTGTCCTTCTCAGAGCCTTCATCCTTGTAACGCCGATGGTTACAATTGTCATTTCAGCACTGTTTTCATCTGTAGGACACTCTGACTGGCAGGCCTGGAGCCTCCAAGTCAGTTTTCATTTGCATTGTAATACAGTGAACCTGACTGCACGGCAACATTGTGAAGCTTAGTTTGTGGTTATCACTTATTCCAGAGTGGACACAGTCAAACAGTATGTTGGTGGCAGATACAACCAGAGAAGAGGGATGTGGAATGATTAGGTGCATGCCAATGTTTAGACAGAGTTTTTCAAGACAGGGAACTATTCATAATGATCGTGTGTAAAAATGAATTCCAGTATAGACATGTAAGGCTTTTTATTATATTTTGCAGTCCAAAAAATATTTACTATTGCAGCAAGAAGATCCTGGGTTCATGTCCTGTGTGTCTCTGTATTGGCCTGCGATGGACTTGCAAACTGTCCAAGTTGTACCTCGCCTGTATGCCCAAATATTGCAGGAGATAGACACCACCATCCCATATACCCCACCCCACCGCAAGCGATTAAAGGTCTTATTCACTTTTTTTTTTCAATAAATTTGCCATAGTCTCTAGTCGAAGAAGTGGGGTAGCGTAAACGTATTAATATTCATGAGATGGGAACGTCTAGCATCTGATTGGTTGACAACAATGCGACTTCTCTGCTGTCTTTAACATAATACTGAAAACATATTTTCATATCCATATCCAACACTGATGGTTTATCTCCTTAAATAACACAAGCCAGCACATCTTCTGCCATGTTGTGAAAAAGCTAATGGTTAGCTTCTACTAGCTGTGACGTGGTTGGAAGCCAAGGTGATCGAGGCAATGATTGCTACTTTTCTCTGTGATGTAGAAAAGACTTAGCCTGGCAAGCCAGACTAAATGAATATAATATGTGGTCTGGGAATGCTTCATTGACTGCTCTCGGTCGTGCAGCGGATCCTACCGTTGTCTTTCAAACGATCTCTGCATGCTACTGGACAATGAACAATGTGACGTACTCACCGCAACAGATGTCGGTCCGCTGTTGAAGGTGAAAATACGTCCTTTTTTTCTTAAAAAAAAAAAAAGAACTTAAATACATCTATCTGCTCCTGATTCTAAGCCCAAGTCCAAATAGTCAAAACTTGATGTAAAAGTCGTTTCAAACAAGCTGTCACCATCTTGTTCCACTCTGTTGCATCATCCCACCCACCAGACGAATAGTGCCCTGATTGGTCCACAACGTGGATAAAGCGCTGTGATTGGTTGACAAAGCTGATAGAGCGCTATGATTGGCCCACTGTTATGGACCAGTCACAGCTCTCTGTGTTTGAAACCCCTCTAGAGAGCTGTGATTGACAAGCCAGAACGCTACATGGGTCTGCAGAGGTTCCAATGGAGCGTTCCTTGATCAAACTTTACAAAGCAAGAATTTGGTCTAGTACATTTTCTCGCTCAGTCGTTTTCCCGTCTATTTCTTTTCTGCGGCTAATACAGGTAATGGGCATGCATCATTGCTCAACTGAGAGTGACCGTCAGTCAGTACGTCTGCATGTGCATCAGAGAACCAAACTATTGCCCTAAGTAGACTGTCATTAGTTTTTCAAAATGCATGTCAGTGTGTTAATCTGGCTGAAGGTGAACCTGTTCTAATTGAGCTAATGCAATTGGAACTTGGTTTCCCCTGTGTGTGAACGGCTCAGTCGATTGGACGCTCTCCTTTTGGAAGGGACGAAACCGTGGAAGTGATACATCATCACCACAAAGTAACACAAGTGACACCATCGAACAGTACACTATGCACCAAAAAAGTAGTGCTGCGGCGTTGTTCAGGTCCATTCCTTCAGCTGTTGTGCATGTGCTGATTTTACTCCGTCTGCTCTGTCTGTTGCTCCTGCCAGCGTTTGTTTTATTTTTGTTGCTATGAGCTAATAGGAAGAATGCCAACACGAAAGGGTGCATGTTGCCATCTACTATAACAAAGGCACTTCATTCTATAATTTAGTTTTGTAACATACATATAAACTAGTATGAAGGCTCCCAGTGCATGTAAATGCACTCAGTCTCAGTGAGCAATACTTTTAAAGCTGCTGTGGAAAATTTGCAAAACAAGCTAGCTTTTAAACACAAATACGGTCATCAAATTCTCATTATCAACCCACTCGGCCACGCCCCCGATACTGAAATGTGCATTGCTCAACTAAATATGAGTGCAAAACACCAGTCGCTGTTTCCTAAATCCAAACATCTTTAGTTGTCCACAGCTTCAAATTGTGTTTTTCTTCTTGGGACTCTCGTAGTTTTTCCTAAAACTGAAGTGGTAGCAGCCAGCTGTTTCTACTTCTCTGATATTATTTAGCAAAGAACCGGGTGCGTTCTTGCTTAATACACAAGCGCATAATGAGCGGAGGACCCAGGTAAATGAGGAAGTACGGTGGTTTCATAAGACTGACACAGGATTGTCCAATCTTTAGTTTCAGACTGAGCTGTTTTATTGACTGAGGTTTTTAGACAAATACAAGAGAACCACTATTTTTCAAGTCTTGTATACAATGTTACAACGTGGTTAATAAATGTTTTAAACTAGCTTGTTTAACAGATTTGCCATTGTAGCTTTAACATAAATGTGGGAAGTTATAGTAAAATGCTGTTGACACAAAAAAGCTAGAGAGAAAACCATCAAGCAAACACAAAGAGGAAACAGAAGGGTTAGCTGCGTTATGCTAATATATGCTAGTAATGCTAATGTAACACCACAGTTGAAAAATGTGAAATTGTATGAAAATGTCTCCAAATCACAATAATGTCATTTTAACAGAACAAAGTGAGATCTGATCCACAAGTAAACTTTCTTTTGCATGACTTATATTCTTTCAGGAACACGTTTTCAGCAGGGATAAGGCTTAGTGCACCACATCCAAACATGTCAGGCAGAAACATTCTTAGACATGTTCAGTTCCTAGTCTTTCTGGCAGAAACTTTTCTAAGATCTCTTCTTCAGCAGATCACGAACTTGTTCAAACGTTTTACAGGCTAGTATCATCAAACCCCACACCCCTACTCACAACCAACAGTTTATATTCAAAATAAAAGCATGTACACTCAGCAGAATATTTTTAATCACTTTTTAATTGTTTATGGTCTTTATACATGTTGTAATTTTATTTTTCTAAACAGGTGTTATAACAAGCTATGGTCTGTGGCTGAATGGAGACCTTATTCTAAACTCCAGTTCCTCCCAGAGGGTCTTCGTTGTGGAGGGTCTCTATCCATGGAGCCGGCATATAATCAGGCTGCAGGCCTGTACAGCTCAGGGCTGTGGTAAAGGACCAATGGTCAGTGAATAAGTTCATAATAAACACATGTTGTGCCCAAAATTGTAAAATAATTGTAAATGTTTTCCTCTCTGTCATTTTATGTGTAGGTAATACTGACCTAATGCAAAACATATTTTGTTTGCCTCTCAAATGTTTGACTATACAATATAAACCTTTGCTCTTTCTAACAACTTTAGTATTAAAGTCTGTTAAAGATTCTCTGTTGGGTGATTAAACTCACAACACTCAGTTTAATTAATACATTTCACAGTAAAACAGATTTTTAGATCGAATTTTGTTGCTGTGACAGGAAAAGTAATAGTTACACAAATGTGGGAGTCCACTTAGATATATATAGAAGTGTTTTGCATTGAGTGTATGTGTGTGCGTGTGCATGCATGTGTGTGTCACCGGGCATCATAAAGGTGATCGATTTTCTCAGCTCAATAACGAGGGCCGTGTGATGACAGTGACATTTGCTAGGAAATGCCACTCCATTCTCAACGACATCTCTGATGGGGGGCCAGATTTTTGGGGCATATTTCCAATACAGACTCCATGTTTTGTTAAACACCCGCAGCAATAGCTGACACTGCAGAAAAGAAGGAGAGGAGGATGGGAAAGGGTAAGCCGAAGAAGAAGGGTCAGCAGGAGGATGGTGGGAAAAGCAGAAAAAAGGCGACGGTGAACAAAGAAATTAGTGGATAAAAAATAATAAAAAAGAGGACTGAAAAAAAATCATCAAATAGTGGGAGGTGAAGGATTTGCCTTAGAATAGCAAGAAAACAGACTTTTGCCATATATTATTCATGTATGTACAGTGCTCAGCATAAATGAGTGCACCCCCTTTAGGAGAAGCTTCCTTCATGGACGATACCCATGCATACCATTCCTCTGCAGTTTGCGCCGGATGGTGTCACGGGAAACGACCACTCCAGTTTGACTTTCTACTGCTTTAGCTAACTGCAGTGAACTTACATGGTAATTTTCTTCAACCATTCTCATGAGAAGATGCTCCAGGTGAGATGTTAACTTCCATGGATGGCCTGGACGTCTTTGTAAGATGGTTACATTTCCATTTTTCTTACGTTTTTGGGTGACTTTTGTTACAATATTTTGATAGATATGTAAAGCTTTGCTGATCTTCTTGTAGCCCTCACCTTTTTTATGTGAAGAAATTATTTCCTTTCTCAGATTTTGAGACATTTCTCTTCCACGTGGAGCCATTGCTGACAGCATTAAATGAGAAGGGCTTTTCTTTGTTAGGTAACGCCCTTTTATTGTCACCTGTCTGCTGGACACCTCTTAAAGGAATCATGAGACTCACTTGTGGTTGAATGCCTGTTCATTTTAATTTCAGTTCAGATCTTTTTTATTTCAAACATATACATTCACAATTGGGGTGTACTCATCTTTGCAATGTGGGCTTGAATGGATTTGTTAGGAAAATCACTTTTTTGTGTGTGAAAATTAAGAAATTTTGTTTCCAAATTGTGGTCCACATTTCTTTGAGTATTTTGTAGCATGGCGTCTCATGGAAAATATTGATTCTAAAAGGAAACTAAAAGTTTTTCTGACAAATGTAGTGAGGTGTACTCATTTATGCTGAGCACTGTAGTTGTCTCCGTAGATTTAACTAGGGCTGCCACAAACGATTATTTTAATAATCGACTAATCACCAGTTTTTTGGATGATTAGTCGACTAATCGTGTCATGCGTAAAGTATAGCTTAAAACTATTATTCAACTATAGCTTATACATATAAGTGTATAAGTATAGCTTATAGTTATAATATAGTTTATTACACCAGGATGCAGCAGCTCTATAATACCCATCATTAGCTTCTAGTTTGAAGTGTGGTCTGTTATGTGCCATCTAAAAATAAAGACAAGATGATAGCTTATCAAACTACAGGGGTCTCATGTCCATCAACATGTTCAAAATTGCCTCAGTCAGAAAGTTTGATTGCTGAGGTGTGCATATTAGCTTTGTAACAAACCCGCCCATTAAAGAGAGACATTTTTAACACTGTAACGCAGCGGGATAAAATAAATCATTAGTGTTCGTAAATTCTGAGTCATGCTTCTCCGTCAGCTCCAGAAGGGAGAGGTTGACTATTAGATGTATTGTGGGCTGCTTTGTTTGTCGATGTCATCGTGACGATTTGATTATTCATGGCCGTCCTAAATGTAACCAGTTTTTTTTTTAGTTTTATACATGATTTACGTTTGCTTGACCTTTTTGACTTGGAATTTCTGTTTGTTTTGAAGGCGTACGAGTGCTTGTGGCTTTTCTCTTTTTCATTCTAAATCAGGTGGAGACCCGTACATTAGAGATGGCTCCTGAAGGCCCTGTACTGCTGGAGCTGACCAACCAGAGCTCTAGATCGCTCCGAGCTCGCTGGACGGTGCCCCCGAGAGCAAATGGGAACCTCAGCTACATGCTGTACTACAAAAGCAAAGGTGACTGATTCTGTCTCAAATGGAAGCATTGAAACTTTCACAACATTAGATCACACTTTATTAAATTGTATCATTTGCAAATGCTTGTATGCATATTTTTCCCCCCATAAAATGATCATCTGTAATGATCAGGGCTGACACCAGAGCCTTTTAACTATTATAAAGCACTTTGCAACCTCGTCCACTTCTTTAAAAGGAAACTCGTATTTTTAATTCATTTTCTTGAGCCAGTATGTGCTAAAATTACTCTTTACAGGGTATTAAAAAGTCACTACGCCCTCTGTGGCCAGAATAACGCACTTGCAACTTCAGAGTATCCGGACTGCTGCCCTAAAGTCTCACAAAGTCACGCTTTACGCCAATCCACGTTTACACTTCAGGACAGATGAACTATAGCTGGTTCGTATTTACTGTAAGGTGTTCATCATAGCAGAGCAGAGAGAAGAAACAAAGAAATCATTTATCTGATGAAACTCAAAAAGATTAAATGTCAGACTGCGAAAGGAGTCAAACAAGACTAAACATCGGGTGTTTTCTAAATCACGAGAGGTCAGAGACAAATAAGGATTCAAGTTGGACGCAGACCTAACGATCATCCTATTGAGCTTGTAAGTACAACTTCAACGTGTTTTGTTTGTGTACGTTTGAAAATCTGCCCAAATATGCTTGTCAGGCAGTGGTGATCTCACCCCGTTCCGTCACCCTTAGGCATAAGCAAACGCTCAGTCTTTCATGCTTTCTCGTCTCTATCCGAGGTCCTTCTAACCTCACACACCATTGGACCCTTAGTGAACCGTGACAACCACAGTTGCTGCTGAGCAGTGCTGCCACCCAGCTTAAGCCACTGTCCTGTTGGCTAGCTGATTGTAGCTTGTAAAGTAACTTGTCTGTCTGTGATCAGCCAGCGCTCTAAATCCACGTTTGGGTTTACCGACATGCTACAGCCTTTCCTGTGATCACACGATCCCTCCTCTCAGGATCTTTGTCATAATATTTACCAGGGACTGTAAAGTGGAGCTGACTAGCCTGGTGCTGCTGTCTGCTTCCAGCACGTTTCCAGCATGTTTTAGATCATGAACACAGCTGATTTGTTTGATTTAGTAAACTGTAGACACTAAGGAAGGCTGAGGAGACATTTCAGCTGTTACATTAAGGTGTTAAAAACTCTGACGCACAGCGAGGATGAGAGTTTCACTTTGGTTGTATAAATGAGTTGATAACGGGCTCTAGGGGGTGCTAAAAGCAGGCCAAAACTGCAGCATGCTCCTTTAATCTGAGATATCAGGTAGACTAGTCATTTTTGTTTGTGTTGACATTTTACAAACACTTCTTTTGGAAATGTCAATTTTCTTTAAATTACCTCACAAACCCACTCTGGTTACACCTGTAAATCCTAGAAGTTTCTATTTAGTTACATAAAAACTGGAAAAATTATATATTTTTTAATTGAAGATAAGGAATTTTTAACAGATCTGCATTTCAAAGGAATAGTTTGGAAGTTATTTTGAGATATATCATGTAGTTCAGAGATGACCAACAAAACAAAGAAATTGGACATGGAAAGAAAACACTCTTTTCTTAGCATATGCTCCTTGCCACCCACTCACTCACTCACACATGCACTTTCTTTCATAACATTTTAAAATTCGAACTAGCCAATGGTGATTTTGTTACAGCATAATAATTTTATTGTCACCAAGTATTTTTTTCATGTGTTCTTTAAAGCTGCCTTACGGGTGAATATAGCATGATTATATGGATAGAAATTGACTCAAATGCACACACACACACACACACACACACACACACACACACACACACACACACACACACACACACACACACAATCAACAAAGCAAACTTACACTGGACATCAGGCAGGAGATGGGAAAGTGGGAGCAGAGGTAATCAAACAAGACCATATAGAAAAGGTAAGATATTTTGAAATCTCCATAGACTTGAGATTGGAGATGGATTTTGAGCACAGAGAGGAGAGCTATGGAACAAAGACGGATGGCAATAACGCTACTATAAAAGAACTAATTTTTTTGCAGACACATTGAAAGAGTGCATGTAAACCAGGATATGATGTATAAAAAAAAGAAAACGTTCAGAAATGACCAACGAGACAGAAACTGAACATGGAAAAAATATGCTTCCCTTAGAAATCTTTGATTTAAAATGCACTAACTGCTTAGACTAAGCTTTTTTTTCTTATTTGTACAAGATAACCCATGTCAGAAGCTGCTGGTTTCTACTTTACTAGATATTAACGTGTTAGTGTCTGCTTTTGATGATTAGATGGTGATGGTCTTTTGGATGGAGGTACAGCAGCGGGTGTCTGGTTGTCTGTGACGGACCTACAGCCTTACACAAACTACAGCTTCTGGATCAGAGGATGTAACACCCAAGGCTGTGTAGAAAGCTTGCCTCTCAGCACTGCTACACCTCCCACAGGTAAACAAACACACATAAACAAAAACAACTTGTACAAAGTAAGTTTGCTTCCGCAGTGGAAGCTGGCTTGCATGCAGTGATGATGAAGTTGGTGGGATTTCTTCATTTAGTTCCTGATTAGATGCAGATGTTTGAGTTGAAAGAACCTGAAGTGGTTCGTCATCGATTGTCGCCAAATTATTTCATTTAGTTTCAGGCCCTGTCCACACGTAGCCGGGGATCTGCCAAAACGTAGATATTATTCTACGTTTTGGCCTGTCATCCACACAGAAACGGAGTTTTTTCACACGAAAACGGATCTTTTTAAAAACTCCGGCCAAAGTGAAGATCTGCGTTTTCTCCGTTTTGGGTGTCTGCGTGTGGACGGACAAAACCGGAGTTTTAAGGTCCGCAACGTCACTTTCCGCGACAAAAAAATGCTGACATCACGTGTGCGACCTGTGTTTACACTAGCCGACAGCATGGATGCCCTCAGAGCTGCGCTCTGTCACTACCCAATCCATCAATTGTCCAAGCGCTTTCTGCTTGTTTGTTTTTGCAAGCGGAATTACTGCTCCTTGCGGAAGACCACAGACGAAGGACGAGGTTAAGAATGGGGGAAGTACTGCCGCCTACAGGTCTGGCATGTCCTTAACAACGTATTTATCCGGGTACGTGTGGACAGAGTTTATTTTTAAAACGCGGTGGTGTGGATGCAAGTTTTTGGAGAGGCGGATATTCGTTTTTAAAAAAAACCCGGCTACGTGTGGACTAGGCCTCAGGCAGATCTGACTAAATGTTTCCGCTTTCTATTAGATTCATTAATTTAACACAAGACCCTGATTATTTGTCCACTATGATGCATAACTGAAGGAATATTATACAATCATATAAATCCATTATGTCATAGGTAATTATTGCTTAATGTGTTATTTGTTTTTTAGTCTGACCGTAAGAAGGTATAATTGTAATTAACTCCAATAAATATAACTTAAGTTATGGTGATATGTCCTATAATGTGAATTAACAGTTGTTAATGTAATAGTTATATTTTTGTGTATTCATGTGTAATTGAATTAATAGTCATTCTAAATAAATATGAATTTAAAGAAGTTTTTAAAACAACAGTAACCGTGTTGAAAATAGGCAGCTTGGAGTGTCTAATGTAACAAAGCCAGTGCCATCTCTTATCTGCATCCCTATGCCAATGGTAAATTCATTCTGAGAAAAGCTGTTTTAACACATCATAAGCTAAGACACACACCCTTAAAATTTCCTGCATCTCTGGGACTTGGAGCTCCCTCCATCTCCTACACATCTTTGGGGGGCAGATCTGTGGCCCCTCACACTCTCTATTGGACGCACCTATAGAGAAACCTTACATATACAGTGGGGCAAAAAAGTATTTAGTCAGCCACCGATCGTGCAAGTTCTCCCACTTAAAACGATGACAGAGGTCAGTAATTTACATCATAGGTACACTTCAACTGTGAGAGACAGAATGTGAAAAAAAATCCATGAATTCACATGGCAGGATTTTTAAAGAATTTATTTGTAAATCAGGGTGGAAAATAAGTATTTGGTCAATAACAAAAATTCAACTCAATACTTTGTAACATAACCTTTGTTGGCAATAACAGAGGTCAAACGATTACTTTAGGCCTTTACCAGGTTTGCACACACAGTAGCTGGTATTTTGGCCCATTCCTCCATGCAGATCTTCTCGAGAGCAGTGATGTTTTGGGGCTGTCGCCGAGCAACATGGACTTTCAACTCCCTCCACAGATTTTCTATGGGGTTGAGGTCTGGAGACTGGCTAGGCCACTCCAGGACTTTCAAATGCTTCTTACGGAGCCACTCCTTTGTTGCCCGGGCGGTGTGTTTGGAATCATTGTCGTGTTGGAAGACCCAGCCACGTTTCATCTTCAAAGCTCTCACTGATGGAAGGAGGTTTTGGCTCAGAATCTCACGATACATGGCCCCATTCATTCTGTCTTTAACACGGATCAGTCGTCCTGTCCCCTTAGCACAAAAACAGCCCCAAAGCATGATGTTCCCACCCCCATGCTTCACAGTAGGTATGGTGTTCTTGGGATGCAACTCAGTATTCTTCTTCCTCCAAACATGACGAGTTGAGTTTATACCAAAAACTTCTACTTTGGTTTCATCTGACCACATGACATTCTCCCAATCCTCTGCTGTATCATCCATGTGCTCTCTGGCAAACTTCAGACGGGCCTGGACATGCACTGGCTTCAGCAGTGGAACACGTCTGGCACTGCAGGATTTGATTCCCTGCCATTGTAGTGTGTTACTGATGGTGACCTTTGTTACTGTGGTCCCAGCTCTCTGCAGGTCATTCACCAGGTCCCCCCGTGTGGTTCTGGGATTCTTGCTCACCGTTCTCATGATCATTTTGACCCCATTGGATGAGATCTTGCGTGGAGCCCCAGATCGAGGGAGATTATCAGTGGTCTTGTATGTCTTCCATTTTCTGATAATTGCTCCCACAGTTGATTTTTTTCACACCAAGCTGCTTGCCTATTGTAGATTCATTCTTCCCAGTCTGGTGCAGGTCTACAATTATTTTCCTGGTGTCCTTCGAAAGCTCTTTTGTCTTGGCCATAGTGGAGTTTGGAGTCTGACTGTTTGAGACTGTGGACAGATGTCTTTTATACAGATAATGTGTTCAAACAGGTGCCATTAATACAGGTAACGAGTGGAGGACAGAAAAGCTTCTTAAAGAAGACGTTACAGGTCTGTGAGAGCCAGAGATTTTCCTTGTTTGAAGTGACCAAATACTTATTTTCCACCCTGATTTACAAATAAATTCTTTAAAAATCCTGCCATGTGAATTCATGGATTTTTTTTCACATTCTGTCTCTCACAGTTGAAGTGTACCTATGATGTAAATTACTGACCTCTGTCATCATTTTAAGTGGGAAAACTGGCACAATCGGTGGCTGACTAAATACTTTTTTGCCCCACTGTAGAAGTGCATGTACACACACAGGTGCTCACATGGTGCTCTCATAAGTATGGACTTGGGCATTTTCAACACATGCCTTAAGGCTGTGGTTGGCACTAAATGCACTGGGATTTATTATCGTGTGATTGTTCAGTTAAACAATGTTGATTTTATATTTCCTCATCAGGTTGATACAGTGATAGCCCCCCCCCCCCCCCCCCCCCTTCCTTTTGTCTCTTCCTTTCTCTTTCACCTCTGTCTCCGTGTCTGGTCGGAATTATAAAGCATCCAAAAAACAATAACAGTAAAGTTTTAAGTATCAGGCGTGACATTAAAGCTGAAGCTTTGATGCTCTGTAAGGCTTGTCACCAGCATTCAGACATTAATTCTGTTTGCTTCACAGCCGGACAGGACATGGGGGGGGGGTTAAATAAATAAACACAATGCCGCCAATTTGCTGCATCAGAGAGCCTTAAATCGTTTATAAGTGGCCGTGAAGTACTGTTGTGCAATCATGTCCTTTTTACAAAAGATTAGGTGATGGCGGTATAAAGGTGGCATGGGGCAGTCTCTGTGCTGCTGCAGACTTTTGTTTATTTTAGACAAAACTTGCTGTTTATTGCAGTCAAAGCCGTTCTAAGTTTTTTTAACAGGCCGCTCCTAAAGGTTCCTGTCCTCCACAGTCCCTGTGCAGTCTCTGGTGATCTGAGCTTCAGCTATAACGGAGAACAGCTCTAAGGCCTAGTCCACACGTAGCCGGGGTTGTTTTAAAATGAATATCCGCCCCTCCAAAAACTTGCATCCACACCACCTCGCTTTAAAAAAAAAACTCTGTCCACACGTACCCGGATAAATACGTTGTTAAGGACATGCCAGACCTGTAGGCGGCAGTACTTCCCCCATTCTTGACCTCGTCCTTCGTCTGTGGTCTTCCGCAAGGAGCAGTAATTCCGCTTGCAAAAACAAACTAGCAAAAAGCGCTTGGACAATTGATAAAGCGAGTGCAGCTCTGAGGGCATCCATGCTGTCGGCTAGTGTAAACACATGTGCACTATACAAGTGCGGGTCATGTCAGCATTTTTTGTCGCGGAAAGTGACGTTGCGGACCTTAACCCCCAAATTCCACTACCTCCGCTCCGCTCCGCTCCGGTCCGCCCCCGCCTTCCGCAGCCGCTCGCTTCCGAACTCAATTTTTACTGGTACCCGCTCTACAACGGCTCCGCTCCGGTGCGGAGACCTGAGGGGGGCAAACAAGCATGCGCGGGATTTTCGAGATCTTGCGATACAGTCCGAGCAATAAACGCGGAAGTTAGATCCAAACACCCGTTGTGCGGGAGAAGCATCGGAAATGAGCTGTTTAATCTGCCCATCATTGTGTTGAGAGATCAGCAGTGTTTGGATCAACAAAGTGTGACTACTTTGATAGTGGCAACTGTATTTATGGCTTATTTTTGTGCATTTAAACTTCAGCCGCCATTGATAGTTGTTAAAAGTTGTTAAACCTGTGCATATGAAACAAAAAACGCCTTTTGTTTAGCGATTTATTGTGAAAAACGGAAGATGTGCTTGCTCCTTTTCCTGTTGGGCCGTTGTGATTTCTGTCCATTTACTGCGGAGGTGCTCCGGCGTCCGGCAAAAATAGGATCGATTCTATTTTTGCCGGACGCCGGAACAGAGGGCGCCGCACGGCGCCGCACTGCCGGAGCACGGCCGCAGTAGTGGAATTGCTCTGATTGACTACAACGGGACCGATTTTGCTCCGGCGTTCGTGTCGGAGCGGAGCGCAGCGGAGCGGAGGTAGTGGAATTTGGGGGTTAAATTCCGGTTTTGTCCGTCCACACTCAGACACCCAAAACGGAGAAAACGCAGATCTTCACTTTGGCCGGAGTTTTTAAAAAGATCAGTTTTCATGTGAAAAAACTCAGTTTTCGTGTGGATGACAGGCCATAACGTATAAAAATATGTACGTTTTGGCAGATCACCGGCTACGTGTGGACAGGGCCTAAGAGTGCTGTATTGCTCCAGTTTGCCATCTCAGCTGATTCTGATTACAAAAGAAACACTTAGGGCCTGTGTTTACTTTCATTTTTTATATATTTCCCTTCCGGGGCTCGGCGGTAACTCCCCATGTGATCATGACACCTCCCTCTGTTGTGCCAAGGTGTAAAATGCATTCAGAAGTCCGGCATTGCAGTAATATTACTACCAAGCGTGGTGGCACAAATGCCACAAAATTCCCGCATCACCATGCCGCCACACCATGGTGACAGTATTACACTGATTTGCCAGCATGGTGTGTCCTATAAAATGGCTAATCATTCATTCACCCATGCACACACACACACACACACACACACACACACACACACACACACACACACACACACACACACACACACACACACACACACACACACACACACACACACACACACACATGCTGGTGATGGTGAGCTACAATGTAGCCACAGCTGCTTTGGGGCACACTCACGAAAGCGAGGCTTGCCAACAGGCTAGGCATTTGAAGTGTCTTGGCCAAGGAGGACACAACTGCAACAGAAGAGACTCAACCTACAACCCTCTGGTTGCAAGGTGGCCACCTAACTCTTCTGCCATGTCATGTTTTATTTCAGCATAGATGAATAAACTGGATATTCACAAGAGCAAAGAAAAATCAGAAGAAGACAGATAATTTGAGCAAACTGATAAAAGTCGGTCAAAGACGATTTTAGCCAAACAACAAAAGATTTGCAAACTTTAGTTCTTGTTATTGAAAATATTTAATATCTTTTTCTCTGTGGCTATGTCTTAGTCAGAAAACAACAAAAGACAGACTTGGAAAAGTTCAGCTGTTCAAGTTCAAAACAAAGGCATAAGAAAGTATAAATTTTAAATAGCAGACGTTTCCTCTCTTTCCATCTCTCTTTTTACCTCTGTGCCTCTGGCATCTCTTTAGACTTCTTTAAGGCAAACTGTCTTGATGCGTCCTTGTTCTGCAAAAGAACAGAGAGAAGATGGTCGAGCAAGAGACAGAAGAGCAGAGTAGGAGGAGAGCAGAGAGAAAGAAGTGAACATAAAAGTGCATAGTTTAAAACGATTAGTGACACCTCTGATATTGTACCTGCTAACACAGCATGAGAAAGACACAGGCTCACTAACAGTGAGTGTCTTTGTGAGTTTGGTGTTCAATGCCAGTGTGTGTGTGTGTGTGTGTGTGTGTGTGTGTGTGTGTGTGTGTGTCTGACAGGGAGAGAAATAGGCAGAATCTTCTGTCTTTTTGTGAATTAAAGAACACAACTCGATCTTTCCTAAAAAGAAAAATCTCAGAATTAAATCTAGAGAAATGATGGGAAGATCAAACAATTCTATTGCTGAGAAAACATTGTTACACTAGATTTAAAGGGAATAATCCTTCAAAACACCCCTAAAGTTTTACATCCCCAAGTCAATTTTAGACTCAGATACTAACACAATTTACAGTTTTATGTTTTACACTAAAAATAAAGAAAATTTTAGCTTTTCATTCCTACAAACAGGATTAAACCACAGCAAAATTGTGTTTTTTTCTAACTGGCATACATGCAAAGAGTGGTAAATATGACAGATACTTAACAATGATAACTTTGGTTTTGGACCAGGCTGCACAGTGGCGCAGTGGTTAGAGCTGTTGCCTTGCAGCAAGAAGGTCCTGGGTTCGATTCCCAGCCTTGGATCTTTCTGCATGGAGTTTGCATGTTCTCCCTGTGCATGCGTGGGTTCTCTCCGGATGCTCCGGCTTCCTCCCACAGTCCAAAAACATGACTGTTAGGTTAATTGGTCTGTCTAAATTGTCTTTAGGTGTGAGTGTGTGTGTGTGTGATTGTTTGTCCTGTATGTCTCTGTGTTGCCCTGCGATGGACTGGCATTCGGTCCAGGGTGTACCCCGCCTGATTGCCCATTGACTGCTGGAGATAGGCACCAGCCCCCCCGCGACCCTACATGGACAAGCGGGTTCAGACAGTGGATGGATGGATGGAACTTTGGTTTGGTCTTCAGCAGTTGTTATTGTAAAACCTTAAGTGTTTTCACTATATTCCGAGTGTGTGTGTGTGAACTGTGTGTTTGTCATCTGTCCTCAGGGGTAAGATGTCTTCAGCAATCAGCTTTAAAGCCGCAGAAAAGAGCAATGTTTGATTGAAGAGTCACTTTATACATCAGAGGGCTCTTTTTACACTGTCCTTGTGTTTGTTGTCCTCATCTTGTCATTTCTTATTTATTTTCTTCTTTTTCTGTTCAGTTCTGGAATTAAAACATACTGTTTTCACTTATTTGTACCTTACTAACATCACTAAAGTTTCATGTTTCTCTTGCTCACTGCTCCACTAAGCTAACAGTGCAAATTATTTGCTGGCACAAATTCACCCATGACATGTTGGATGTTGGAACACTTAGCACTTGTTTGGCGTCTGACTGTTCTGCCCTAACTGGACCCAGCAGAGACGTAAATGACTTGGAGAAAAGACAGGAAATATTCTTTCTAGTGAGCTGCAGGTCTTATTGGTTAAAAACAGAGACACTCCTCCTCAGGAGAAACCAGTCAGGAGTAAATTTCTGAATCAACTTAGACTTTGTGTTTCCCATACCTGCATTTTATTTTCATCTTATCACAACATAGAGCATAAAAATATAACTGGGCATTACAAGCCCTCAAAATTCAATCCAATTGAAAAGCATGACGCCCCTGTTTAGCTGGCCTAGATGTCCCTCTGTGAGAGTTTTGTGTTCTAGACAAATAAATTACACTTTAAATTGTGCTCAGTTGGGCCTGAGTGGTTGATCTGGACTATCTGGCACAGCTGTAAGATGTGACATACTCTGGATTTATTCTGAAGGCTTCTTAAAGGCTTTTTGTTGTTTTTGGATTGGGAAGAAACAAGATGTGACTTTATTAACCTCATCTGTGTTGAAATGTTCGTGTTCTGCTGTTTTTGTGTTCTCAGATATTTCTCCTTTTTCTTAATTATTTTCTTAATTATTTGTCCTGTAGACTAAGCCAAGACATAACGTTCTGTAAGATCACACTTTCTAAATCATAATAAAATAATGTTAAGATACCCTTTTTAATTGTTCTTTTGGTATTGTATTATTTTTTATAATATTTTATTTTTGCTTGTTATTAATAGTTTTTTATTGTTTTATTTACAGCCCCAGATGGGTTGTCACCTCCAACTTTAGCTCAAGCAACAAACACAAGTCTGAATGTTACCTGGTCTGCTCCCATCCGCTCCAATGCACCAGGCCCACTTCGGTACAGCCTGCAAATGAGAACATCCCCTCAGAGGCCTGTCATAAGGTAAGAACAAGCATTAAATACACAGATGCAGTGGTTAAACTAGTGGACAAGTATGCCAACAGTTCTCTTGAGTGTTTTCTGATGTATAAGCTCTCCCTTTTTAAAACAGGTTAAGTCACGACCCAAAACAATTCTTGAAGCAAAATGTGAAACCTTTTGAACAAAGGCCTGTGATAATTAAAGGCTTTAAAACATGATAGACACAGATACCAGCTTCTCAAATACATGTAAATATGTCTGCTTTTAGATGTGAATACACACATATACATACAAATGTATGTATATTACGCAGTACAGGCGAATATGTCATATCGCCATGACAGACCGTCAGAAAAACAAAGGCGGAATAAAGCGGAGAGACAGGAGGAGAGTCAAAAACCAAAAAAAAAATCAAAGACAGGGAAGGCAGGAGAGCTAGGTAGAGAAATTGTGATAGAACAAAAAGAGAGAGAAGGTGTGCATCTGATATGTATTCATTACATGCTTCCTGACAACAAATTGCAATTTAATCCAAGAAGAGGAGGCTCTCATTCTGTGGTAATAAATAAATGACTAGCTACATGTATTATATATCAGACAGTCATGCCCTCCTCCTCCTCTGCTATGGAAATCTCATTGTTACCTGATTTATTCATTCATTCATCCCCTCTATCCATCTGATGCTAAATGGTCAATGCTGTCTCATTTATGACAATATTCCTTTACTTTGTCCTAGATTCTTTTGTGAGATTATTTGGCACGGGGTCAGCTATGTGATGTGAGAACAAACTGATAAGCTGCAAAACTCCTGTTTGGGGAATCCGGTTTCTTTTAATTTACTGTTAGATTTTGAGATTTGTTTTTATAGTGTACACCTTATAATGTGCAAGATGAAAATATGTAAAAAACACTTAGTGTATCGAGAGAATGCAATTTATTGGGTTGGCTTTAGCTAAGGAGCTGTCCAGTGCTGAATCCCCACAAGATGACATGTGGCTATAGACAATGGATGGATGGATAAGGGCAGTAAAATCATAAACACACTGCAGCAGGGGGAAAACTACAAATATCGACAGGAGCAAAAACCTTTTTGTTTTTAGCAAAGACAATGTCCCATTTATTCACACAGAGGGAGAGAGGCTTTAAACTTCAGCTTCTGCATTACAGCCATTTTATTATTTCACAATCTTTGTTTAGTCTCCAGTTGCCCACAAGATATTTAGATCAAACCACAGCATTAGACCGATGCTTCTATCTGAATGTTTTTTCTTTCTCTTCCACATCTAGTCTTTTGGAAAATACAACCAACACCTTTTCTTCCTATGTGGAGGGTTTGTCTCCATACAAGTCCTACCTCTTCAGAGTGGTGGTTTCACATGCTCATGGACAGACATCTAGCCCATGGGCAAACCTCCGCACTGCAGAAGGCAGTAAGTACTCAAACTCACGTGAAACATGAATGTTGCCATTACTAATCAATAAGTTATTTTACAAACAGAAACAAAAATGTCTTCATGCTTTAAGTCGGTTGTACACTGTGTGATTTTCAACCCATTTGGAGCAGATTTTTCTATTGCAACAACATCTGAGGCCAGGCCAAGTTTTTGTTGTGCGCTGTGTATGATACAGGAGGGTACGATAAGCGATTAACTAGGGATGAGCGAGTACGCCACTATCTGTATCGGTGTCTGTTCAACCATCTAAATAATCTACATCTGCACTTTTTTTATATGGATTGATTGGAAATTGATATGTATATATTCACTTAAGATTTTTAACACATGATTGTCTTTCTTAGGATTAAAAGGGAGAAAAAGAAAAACCATTTTATTAGTTAAAATGATTAATTTGTATGATTAAAATGTCCCAAATTGCTTTAATGTATAAAACAAATTCCAAAAGTATAAATAAATTGGCTCCAAAAAGGTTCTGGCAAACCATTCAGCACTTCAGGGGAGAAAGGCAGCAACTCACTCACACTGTTTACACTGGAGATGGGGAGCTGTTGACATCAACTGGGGCTATAGTCGGGCGGTGGAAGGAATACTTTGAGGAGCTCTTCAATCCCACCGACATGCATTCTGAGGAGGAACCAGAGCCGAGAGACCTGGGGATGGACTGTCCAATCTCTGGAGCAGAAGTCGCTGAGGTAGTCAAACAACTACACAGCGGCAGAGCCCGTGAGGTGGACGAGATCCGATCTGGATATCTCAAGGCTTTGGTGTGTGATCGTCGGAGGCAGTTCCTGTGGAGTGGCAGACCACGGTGGTGGTCCAATTTTTTTAAAAGGGGCACCAGAGGGTGTTTTCCAACTATAGGGGGATCACACTTCTCAGCCTCCTGGGAAAGATCTACTCCAGGGTACTGGAGAGGAGGGTCTGGTCGCTAGTTGAACCTCATATAGAGGAAGAGCAATGTAGTTTTCGTCCTGACCGTGGAACTGTGGACCGACTCTTTACCCTTGCAAGGGTGATGGAGGGGCCATGGGAGTTTACCCAACCAATCCACGTGTTTTGTGGATTTGAAGAAGGCTTGTGACCGTGTCCCCAGAGGCACCCTGTGGGGGTCACTCCACGAGGATGGTCTTTTGCCCCTGGCCCTGTACCAGAGGAGTGTGAGTTTTGTCTGCATAGCTGGCAGTAAGTCAGACCCTCACTATTCCCAGTGAGGGTTGGACTCCAGCAGGGTTGCCCTTTGTCACCGGTCCTGATCATAATGTTTATGGACAGGATTTCTAGGTGCAGCCGTGGTGTTGAGGGTGTGGAGTTTGGTGGCAAGAGAATCTCCTCTGCTTTATGCAGGTGATGTGGTCCTCCTAGCTTCATCAGGCTCTGACCTTCAGCTCATTCCGGGGAGGTTTGCTGCCGAGTGTGAAGCGGTGGGGATGAGAATCAGCATCTCCAAGTCTGAGACCATGGTTCTCAACGGGAAAAGGGCAGCTTGCCAACTCTGGGTGGGGAGAGAGGTCCTACCTCAAGTGGAGGAGTTCAAGTATCTCGGGGTTTTATTCACGAGTGAGGGAAGGAGGGAGCGGAAGATCGACAGGCAGATTGGGGCAGCGTCTGCAGTGATGCGGATACTGAACCGGTCTGTTGTGGTGAAGAAGGAGCTGAGACATAAATCAAAGCTCTGGATTTACCAGTCGATCTTCCGCCCAGTCCCCACCTATGGTCATGAACTTTGGGTAATGACCGAAAGAACAAGATTGCGGAAACACGTGGTCAAAATGAGTTTTCTGCTCGGGGGGGCTGGGCTCAGCCTTAGGGATAAGGTGAGGAGCTCGGACACTCGGGAGAGACTCGAAGTAGAGCCGCTAGTCCTCCATTTCGAGAGGAGTCAGTTGAGGTGGTTTGGGCATCTTGTTAGGATGCCTACTGGACGTCTCCCCAGGGAGGCATGTCCTGCCGGCAGGAGGCCCCCTGGCCGACCCAAAACGTGTTGGAGAAAGTACATCTCCGAACTGGCCCAGGAATGACTTGGGGTCCTGCCAGAAGAGCTGGTGGAGGTGGCCGGGTAGAGGACGGTCTGACTCCCTAGTTGGGATACTGCCCCTGGTACCTGGACCCGGATAGGTGGAAGAAGATGAGACGAGATGATAAATAAAGTGATATTAAGACAGATTTGGTGTGCTGATCCAAACAGTTCTGTTATAGGGCATAGTTCAGACCTCCTGCTCTCCTCATTCTCACAGACTGTCATGTTTGTGAATGACCAGCTTTTTCTTGAAAAGCTGCTGTTTTCCCCTCATAGATTCTCCACTTCTCCATTGTGTTTTCTCTTCATCTATTTCACAATAATAATGGCACACCGAGCAAAAGGGAGCGGGTGTCTCATGAATACCATCCCATGCCACTGAAGGAAATTCAGATGAGCCACAGAGCGGTGTGTGTTAACGGGACGGTAGTTCAAACTCCCGCTGATTTTATTTGCCATATACAGACCCAGAGACTGCAGTTTGATGCCTGTGTCGTCTCTAGTAGAAGTGTGAATCTGCAGCAGCAGTAGGCGTAAATCCACTGTCTCCAGCTCTGCAGCTGTACCTCTCTCGTAGGCCCAGCCGAGAAAGGTTTATAGTCAATCCTCCTGCACATGCGCAGATTATCATTCTCTTTTCTTACTCCCAGAAGAATAGTTTGGAGCGCAAATGGTTTATTTGTTGCTAATCTGCAGGGCATATCTACAAGAAAGCTCTACAGAAAGTAGTGAGTCCTCAGAAATGTCGCTAGGTGTGTCGCCAGGCGCGTTTCGGAAAAAAGTCATTGAGGGGGGTCGAAAAGTTGTTAGGAACAGCAACAAAGTCGCTGAGTTGGCAACACTAAGCAGCATGGCTCTGACTGGAGATGGTTTTGTGTCGGGAGGGGTGGGCGCTCTGTGTGACTGGCCAGTCACAGAGCGTGAAGACAGTCAGTAACCCATTGAGGATTTTCCTTAAGCAAGAACACAGATATTGACGAGTTTTGTTCATTTTATGCTTGTGCTCATCAAAAATGCTTTATCCGTACCGTGTTAATCGTAAGATGGAGCCGGATACTTGTTTCAGACGAGTATCCAGCTCAAACCTACGATCAACACCTCACAATTTGCTACCGAATGACAATCATGCTTTCTTATGAACATCAATATGTTGGAAATTTTGCTCGCACAGTGCATGCACCAACATGTCTGCCCCACCATTACACTCATCTTGTTGTATTTTTACACTTCTCTCCACACACAATGGCAAGTTTTGCTTAAATAAAACGTGTTTCTGTGTTTATTTGACATCAAAACAAACCTGCAAGCAATACTTTCTACATGCCATTCATTCTTTTACATCCAACCCCCATAAACCCCTGTGTGTCCTTCTGACACTATGAATAGCCTTGTAGAACAACAGACATCAACAATAGTACAAAAGTCTCCTCGCTTCTGGGTTTCTGGATTTGAAGGTCCGATGTGTTAAGACTGCTATTCTAGGCCTAATCTTTGGTCCGACGTGTTGCTACTGCACGTGCAGTGTGAGCAGCCAGGTTGTATCTGAGCATTGGGTCGTTCAGTGTGATAGCCTAACTTGTGCACTGTGCCCTACAATGAAGCTGAAAAAGTCGCACAGTGTGCATCTGGCATTAGGTGTACAACAGAAAGCATTGTAGCACAGATATGAAAGTGATTTCTTTTGTGATGCTGCAATGATTTAGTAACATTTTTGGGGGGTAATTTGGCAGCAGATAACCCTTTTATAGCTAAACTGCTTTTGTTGACAGCTTCCATTTTTATGTGATGAATATCCAAAAAAAAGGCTAGCACTGGGTTAATGCATTGTATTCTCATGTTATTAATACTGCATGTTGAAACTTTTATCACACAAAAAGTTTTATTAGTGTTGTCCTGGGTGGTACAATAAAGCTGAACACTTTCCTATGTTTTCATGTGATGAGCCAAATTATTAACAAAAACTGAAGCACAGCATTTGGTTGATGACATGCGTGAAGATGCAAAGATGGCTACAGGGACTCAGGCTTGACTGCTTTAAGCTTACTGACAGGGTTAGATCTGCATACTGTAATGTGTGTGTGTGTGTGTGTGTGTGTGTGTGTGTGTGTGTGTGTGTGTGTGTGTGTGTGTGTGTGTGTGTGTGTGTGTGTGTGTGTGACCTAGCCAGTGTCATTGTGGGCTAATTACTGTAATAGAATCATATTAGCACTGGAACAGCCTCCTCAGTGCAAAGTTATAAATTAATTAGTACCACACTATTATCACATATATTATCATTAAGCTGCTGAGTTTTGCATACATTGATACATACACACACACAGAAATGTATACTGAGCACACACACACACACACACACACACACACACACACACACACACGTGCATGCTTCCATGACTGAAAGCTCACTTATTTACATTGTGATGCATGCTCACGCCTATCCAAGTGCACAAAGTTGCAGACATTTAGGATGCATTGGATTACAACCCTGTGCATTTCTCATTGTTATGCAGAATTGATTTCCCTCTAGCACACAAATACACACACACACACACACACACACACACACACACACACACACACCATGTGCTCACTCAA